>NW_007249319.1:331234-337643 GCF_000164805.1 Carlito syrichta | reverse complement strand
CCACCCACCCACCCACCCTGTTCCTGATCCCAGCGAACTGAGACTGCTTAGGGAGAAGAGACATGGTAGATTAAAAGACAGCAATGTTAACTCAAGAATGCCTGGTTGCTTTTATGCTTATAAAACTGTGACAGTGCTCCTCACCTCCCAAGTCCCAGAACCCGGTTGTCAGTCCCAGAGTGATGCTGGATTGAGGAAACATGCCATCACGTAGAATTTCCACCTCTCCTCCCACATAGCTCTCAAACCTGTGGAGGAGTCTAAATGCCTAATCCCCAGCAACTCATTAAAAACTCTCATGTGCGCTCCTTTTCTGTAGTATCCGTAGACTCCAAGTTTCTCTCCTACTTCTCTCTGACATAACTCTCTCATCTGTGCGGCCCCTATGGTTCTTATTTCATGCTAACTGCTTTTTTTCTCAAGAATTCACCTGAGAGGATTTTATCCTTTCTCTTGACAGAGTAGTAAGAGGGGAAGAAATAAAAGTGACAAAGGGATAGGAAGGCTATGAGATCCACATTTTAATAATTTTATACTAGCATATTGGAAATGTCATAAACCTTATATCTGCAGTCTTTCCTCTCAACAGTCAGAGCACCTAATTGAAAAAAATGTTGCCCAGAAAAGGCTTTCATTATTTGGAACAGAAGTTCTCACCCTCTCTTCTCTACTGATGTTCTTGTGCCTGATGCACTTCCCGGGGGATATTCAGAGCTCTGTGCAGTGTCCATCATACTTGCTTTCTCTCTTGCTCAAGGAAGTGGATGGATATGCTATGTGAGTAAAAGTGGCGGTATTATCCACATAACCCTAAATTTGCAAAACTACTGTATTAATATAGGCAGTCATCCTTTCATAAGTGTGGATTTCAAGCTACCCTCACCTTCATTCATTTTACAATACGTGATGCCTTATAACCACCTTTCAAAGACTTAATTGTGGCTGTCACATGGTGCATACCCGCTGAGAAAACGGACCCGACTGGAAGCCAAGGTTGTATGTTTAACAGCCTCTGGAGCAGTGCCAGGCCATGCACTTTGAGACATCTTTTTTTCCCTCTCCCTTCAGCCCTCAGGATCAGCCTTGCAGCTACTCCCAGCCCTGCGTAAGTATAGTCCCACAGAGCCCAGGATTATACCCGGGATCCCATAGTTTAGTAGCACAAAGTGACCTGATGACCATAGGGTACCCCTTTTCCCAGCTCTGCCTCCCCTGTCCCCACCCACACTTTCTTTTACATTTATTCCCCATCCTCTTCAACCCTCATCCCTGGTCCCTCCCTACTCTGTAGCCCACTGAGTATACTCGACGGCAGTCAACTGGTCAATGCCCTTTTGGGCAGAGCAGCAATGTCAAGTAAAAATAATGCTTTCTTTTAACCCCTGCTTTAGGTCCCCAGTGTGTCAATGACAAAGAATTTTACAGATTATGGGCTTCTTGACTATCAGTTCACAAGTGGCATCCAGGGATGGGCAGCAGTTGTCCGAAGGGACAGAACCAGACCCTGATAATCCACTGTCTCAGAAATCATGTTTTGCCCAGGCCAAGGTACCTTATGGATACACTTACTACCCACTAGGCCATAGTTAGGGATCTTACAAAACTTTAGCTTTTCAGAACTGCAGCCACCACCCTCTTTAGTACATATAAGTCTATTGAACTTTCATGCACTTGCCTCAGATTAATATGTGCATCACAAAGGTAGAGAAAGCTCATACCAATACCATAATTAAGAACTTCTGCTTAAAGCACTGTGAATGAATATTCTAAGACTGAATAGTACTACTTTCCTCCATTCAGTTATCAATGCTTCAATAATGCTCCTTGTGAGTGCAATAACTTCCAAAAACTCAATGTAAAATTTCCTGTTCATTTTATTTATATTTATTTATTTTCTATTTTAGATTCAGGAGGTACACATTCATATTAGTTACATGGACATGTAGTATAGCGGTGGAGATTGGGTCTCAGATGGTCCATTTCCCAGAGGGTGATTGTTGTGCCCTGTAGGTCGCTTCTGAACCTTACCCCGTTCTCCCTCCCCCCCCATTAGTGTCCCTAGTGTCTATTATTTCCATCTTTTTCACTATTTAGTTCCTACATATGAGTGAGAACACATGGTACTTGGTTTCCTGTTTCTGAGTCAGTTCACTTAGGATGATGATTTCCAATTCCATGCATGTTGCTGCAAAGGACATGATTTCATCCTTTTTATGGCTGGATAGTATTCCATGGTGTTTATATACCACATTTTCACTATTCACTGATCAGTTGATGGGCATTTAGGTTGTTTCCACATCTTTGAAAGTGTGAATTGTGCTGCGATGGAACATTCAGGTACAGATGTCTTTTTTATACGACGACCTCTGTTCCTTAGGATAGAGACCTAGTAGTGGGATTGCTGGATCAAATGGTAGATCTACTTTTAGTTGTTTGAGAAATCTTCATACCACTTTCCATAGAGGTTGTACCAATTTACACTCCCACCAACAGTGTATAAGTGTTCCCTTTTCTTTACATCTGTGCCAACATCTATTTTTTTTTTTTTACTTTTTAATAATGATTATTCTGGCTGGTGTAAGGTGAAAATTTTCCATTCATTTTTAAAAGATCAATGCTGCCTAGGCAATACATAATCAGTACTTGATAATTATTCATCTCTATGGACAACTTGTTTTGTTTTATTTTGATTACTTTTGCTAGCACTTTTAATGATGTTTCTTGTGACAGAGGTAACTGGTTGACCAAAACCAGTGTTGTAACTGAATGACAAACAAAGTTCTAAGGAAGGAAGATAGAATATGAACAACTGATCCAGAGATGTGAAATCTAAGTTCAATTCATGTAAACTGCTGGCACAAGATCATTATGATACTAATGCCAATACCAATACTGATACTGATACAAATTCTAATAAATATTTTTATTATTACTATTTTTTTAGTCAGGGTCTCACTCTGTGACCCAGGCTGGAGTGCAGTGGCATGGTCATGGTTCGCTGCAGCTTCAACCTCCTGGACTCAAGCAGTCCTTCTGCTTCAGCCTCCCACATAGCTGGGACTATAGGAACGTGCCACCATGACCAGCTAATTTTTTTTTTTTTTTTGTAGCTACAAGGTCTCTCTAGGCTGCCTAAACTGGTCTCAAACTCCTGGGCTCCAGCAATCCTCCCACCTTGGCTTCCTAAAGTGCTGGGATTACAGGTGCGAGTCACCCATGCCCAACCTCTAATACATATTATTAGCAATAACGATAACCGTCATTTGTTGAGAGCCTACTATGTGCCAGTCATTGTACTAGGTACTTTTATTTGTTGTACAATTTAATTCTCACTATTATCATCACCATCCTTCAGATAAGTTTCCAGAAATGGAAACTTGAAGAGGCTAAGAGTACCCAGCCCGTAATGAGAAGATCAGGAATTTGAGTGGGGTCTACTGACTCCAAAACCCTTGTTCTTTTCACTACATGGTGTAGAATCACACGAAACAGCAAGCTGTTTCCCAGCACAGAACTGTTTCAAAAACATGATTATAAGAAAAGATGGTATGTTTGCACATTTCCTGGTAGATTTTCTCTGGGCTAATTAGACTTCGTAGATGGAGTATATTAAAATCCCAAAAAAGAATTTTTAGTGGAATACAGCCTATTTTATGTCCCACTCGGCAAATACAAGGATGCAGAGTGTATGATATTAAGTCATGGGAATAAAGAGTGAACACATAGTCTGCATATCTTCCAACCATCCTCCTACAATGCCCAGCCACTTGCAGAACATTATGTTTAAAAAGAAAGTAGTTACTGCAACAATATAGAGAAATGAGGAAAATATCACAGTAACATAGTTCCAGAATTACATCCTCAGGCATTTCTGTAGACTGAATTTTTCCAGTGTTGGCAAAAACATGTTTTGCTTCTTTTCCTTGCTATGGCAGACATTACTAATTATCACAACATTCTTTCCGAATGAGCCCAGAGGCTGCCTCAGTATCCTTCCCACGACCACATTTTGAAAACCACTGCCAATGAGTTGCAATTGGCATGTGATATGAAATCTATTTTCTGACCCCAGATTATTTCTTCACCAAAACAAGCTTTCCTTGAGATTCAGTGACCTATTATTCTGATTCTATAAACCACGTGCTGGTTCTCTATTCAGAATGATGGGAGATTTCTTTAAAGTATTATTCCTCAGGAGGTAGCACACTTCCATACTTCAAACTTTACTATAAGACTATAGTAATCAAAACAGCCTGGTATTGGTACAAGAACAGGCATATAGACCAATGGAACAGGATAGCGATTCCAGAAGCAAAGCCTCCATTTCTCAACCAACTCATCTTTGACAAAGCCTCCAACAACAACCCCTGGGGAGAGAAGAACCTATTCAGTATACGGTGCTGGGAAAACTGGCTGATCACATGCAGAAGACTGAAACAGGACCCCTACCTATCACCATACACAAAAATTACTCTAAATGGATCAAAGACCTAAATGTAAAACCTCAAACTATAAGAATATTAGAAAATTAGGAGCCACCCTTATGGAAATTGGAACTGGCAACCAATTCCTGATCAGAACCCTAGGTGCCCATACCTTAAGAAATAAGATAGACAAGTGGGACCTCATCAAACTAATAAGCTTCTGCAAAGCAAAAGAAACCATCAAGAGAGCAAGGAGACAACCCACAAGATGGGAAAAAATATTTGCCAACTGTATATCTGACAAAGGCCTAACATCTAGGATCTACAAAGAACTCAAACACGCTGAAAGGAAAAAAACCAAACAGCCCCACTACAAAGTGAGCAAAAGACATGAATAGACACTTCTCAAAAGAAGATATACAGACAGCCAACAGACACATGAAAAAGTGTTCAGCCTCACTCATCATCAGAGAAATGTAAATCAAAACCACATTGAGATACCACCTAACCCCAGTAAGAATGACCATCATTAATAAAACAAACAACAACAGATGCTGGTGAGGATGCAGAGAAGAAGGAATGCTTCTACACTGCTGGTGGGAATGCAAACTAGTGCAACCTCTTTGGAAGACAGTGGCGATTTCTGAAACAACTAGAAATTGTCCTTCCATATGACCCAGTAATCCCCCTATTGTGAATATACTCAGAGGAACTCAGGTCATGCTACCAGAAAGATACTCACACACACATGTTTGTTGTAGTTCTGTTCACAACAGCAAAAACATGGAATCAACCATGCTGCCCATCGAAGTTGGACTGGATGAAAAATGTGGTACATATACACGATGGAATACTACACAGCCATAAAGAAGGATAAACATATGAACTTCACAGCAACTTGGAAGGATTTAGAGTCAATCATACTCAGTGATCTATCACAGACACAAAGAACAGAGCACCATATGTTTTCACTCATAAGTGGACCTTGAACAATCATAATCCTATAAGAAAGGGATTGGCAGTAGTGGGAAACTGTCGGGGTGGGGGAGGGCAATATTGGCAATTGAGGGAAACTGCTAGGGGAGGAAGGAGCATACCTCATCAACAAGGGTACCTGCATAATGAACATTTGTATACCTAACCCTGAACTGTACCCCACATCTTTATAATAATTTTTTTAAGTATTATTCCTGCTCTGCCTCTATCCCTCTTAATATTCAAGCGTCTATAATTTTACATTTTACTTAGAAATTTTAATTTTCATCCCTTCATACCTTCTACTAGTTATCAACCTTAATATAAGAATTAAATAATCATATCAATAAAAGTCAACTGAAGGCTTACTACAAATATATTCTGATAAAAAAAAACCCAATAAATCCATGTTCCCAATTTAATGCTGTGGAGAGTTAGACTATTTGGAACACACAGATATTGCTCACAAGCATGAAATTGTCCGTATAATAGATGGTATATTTCTATGCATTTGAGATTTTATTGCACTTTTGAGTAAAATCACACTTTAAAATTTTTTAATATCAAAATTCTTAATTATTTTAACTTGTGTGCAGATGGAATGTTAGGCTTAATTGTAGAAAGGGAAAGATTTCCTTTTTTATATGATTAAGTAAATTCTTCCTTCAAAGGATGGGTAGATATTGTATGTATTACAAGAGTATTTCATGGATTAACTGCGTAGTGAGAAATGTCAGAGGCCTGAGATGAGAAACTCATGTAAAAGTCATGACATTGAACAAGGTAAATGTGCTGTGGTGGTTCTAGGTCTGGTTAGAATTGCATGTGAGCGGGGCTCGGTGGCTCAGCCTGTAATCCCGCGCCTTTGGGTGGCTAAGGTGATTGGATTGCCTGAGCCCGCGGGTTCGAGACAATAAGTCAAAAAATCAGCCGGGCGTGGTAGTGCGCGCCTGTAATTCCAGCTACTCGGAAGGCTGAGGCGGAAGGATCACTGGAGCCCAGCAGGTCGA
>NW_007249319.1:304781-331214 GCF_000164805.1 Carlito syrichta | reverse complement strand
TCGAGGCTGCGGTGGCCGGGAGCGGCCGCTGCACTCCAGTCTGGGCGACAGAGTAAGACTTCAACTCAAAGAAAAAAAGAATTGCATGTGAACACTTGCCCTGTGCTACCTGACTCCGTCTATAACTGCCTCTTCCTCCACTCTGAAACCTATAAGGATAGAATACACACACATTCCACAAAACAAAGAATAAATGAAATGAGCAGCATATTTTTTTATTTGTTTTTTGTTTGTTTGTTTTTGAGTTGGAGTCTCACTCTGTCACCCAAACTGGAGTGCAGTGGCCGCTCCTGGCCACTGCAGCCTTGACCCTCTGGGCTCCGGCGATCCTTCCGCCTCAGCCTTCCAAGTAGCTGGAACTACAGGTGCGTGCTACCACGCCTGGCTAATTTTTGATTTATTGTAGAGATGAGGTCTCGCCAAGTTGCCGAGGCGGGTCTCAAACCCGCAGGCTCAGGCAATTCACTCACCTCGGCCTCCCAAATTGCTGGGATCACAGGCTGAGCTACCGAGCCCGGCCTGCATATTTTTTTAATAGGCTGACCACTATGTCAACAGGCGCTTATATTTCCAGGTTTTTTTATTTACTGGAATTAAATGAAAATAGATCATTCATCATGAATAGGCCATCATGTCATGGACCAAATGTTTCTGTAGATAATTTAATATTCAAGTTTAAGTCATTACTAATTTAATGAACTCCTGGATGTTTTTAGCATTGTGCTAGGGCCTACATAAAATGGAAAGATGTGAGAGAGGTGGTTTCTGCCATCAGGGAGTTTTCACCTACTCTTAAAAAAAATTACTCTGTCTTATAGATTTTTCCCAAGGAAGTTATTCAACTGAAGCAAGAATATATATGCTCGAAGACTGTGTTATCATGTCTAACAAAAGAATGTTGTTAGCAATCTAAGAGTCTAACTTCAGGGAATTCACAACTTCTCAAACATCAACATGTAGACTGTTATACACTCATTTGAATATGAAGCCTGTTGAAATATGAACAGTATTTAGGAATATGTGAAATAAAGGCAATATAAAATAGAATGAATCCTATCTGTACATTTCTGCTAACTCTATAGAAATGTGAGAGCTAGTAAAAAAGGAGTTAGAATAGTGAGAGACAAATCTTTAAGCATGTGATAGTTTCATATTAAAACAGAATCTTATCTTATAATAATGTTTCTCAAAATATAACCCTTCTTGCATCATTTTAGTATATCATTTACTATTATATTTACATGAAGAATTTACACAGAAAACCTCAGGCTAAAACCTTGTGTTTTAATGGCAGTTTTGATATATATTGATGACCTATCTAAGAACCTTCTGAACTAAAAGGTTAGTACAATTGTGAACTCAAAGGATTCATTAGAATAAAAACTTCTGGGTTCTATCAGAGCTACTCATTTTTTACACATTTTAGTGTAGTAGTGTAAATGATATATTTATTGTACCTTAAATTGTAACATTACCTATTTTACCTATACTGCAGCACTTTCTATAATCTAAATTGACCATAATAATACCTGATGTTCTCTAATTCTAGCCTTTTCTCCTTGTTCTGAGGAATAGTAGACCCTTGATCTTCTATTCTGCAATATGTACTTTTTAAACGCAAGCTGCAGGTTTTGTGGTAAAGACTTTCCTTAGGTGGGCTGCACTCGCTAATCACCAAATAGCAGATATTTCTACAAGCTCAGCAAATAGCAGGCTAAATTTATCATTGTACATGTTTGATAAGAAAGAGCATTTATTGTTTATTAGGTAATATTCCAGAGAATTAATGTGAGGAGGGTGGCACTCAGGCCTCGAAGCCAGAAAATAGCAACATTTTTCAACTTCGTTATAAGATAAGGTGAAAGAAAAGTTATTGCACAGTGGCTGTGAACAATAAGGGGACCTTGACCTTACTAAATCAACTACTAAAGCAGTCGTAGAAAGGCCAAAGAGTAACTAGGTCACTATAGTTGTGTGGGGAGAAAGGGAATTATGGTATTGAAGCATTGTGGGAGCAAACAGTGGTTGCTATTCAACAGGGAAATGGGCTATTTAAGTCATTTAGTATACAGAATGTCCTTCCATGACCTTTCTATACTAAGGACATAAAATTAGCAAATTACATTTCCACTCACCAATTATGTGAAGTTGTGAAATCTCAAGAGTTATGTCAGTGTTATCTCAGAAGAGAAGTGGAAGTCAACTGACTATGCCAATGCATCAAGAATGGCACAGGAGTATGAAGGGAAAGTTGCTTAAATACTTCTTTTAATTTTGTTCAGTTTCAATAAATGGACAAATTATTAAAAGATATATGAGCCACGTTGTTATGAAATAGGACATTCCAATCTCTAACATGCATGGATTTATTTATGTTAATAAGCAACAAGGGGTATCCTGGTGATTTTGACATTTAAACTTAGTCAGTGAAGGATAGCAGTATTCCCCCAAAGTATATTTCATAGAAACTGGTCAAATAATTTAGGAAAATAATGCAGAAGCTATTCTGAATTCTCTTACGTATTTAACATGTATATAAAATACTGAAGACTCTGAAACATGCTATAATTTAAAACCTGCAAATGTTGAGCCAGCCCTGCATCCCGGGGATGAAGCCTACTTGGTCATGGTGGATGATTTTTGAGATGTGTTGTTGGATCCGGTTTGCTAGGGTCTTGTTGAGAATTTTAGCATCTATATTCATCAAGAATATTGGCCTGTAGTTTTCTTTCTATGTTGAATCTTTACCTGGTTTGGGTATCAATGTGATGTTAGCTTCATAAAATGATTTGGGGAGAGTTCCATCTTTCTCAATTGCCTGGAATACTTTCAGTAGGATTGGTATCAGTTCCTCCTTGTATGTTTTGTAGAATTCTACTGGAAAACCATCCGGTCCAGGGCTTTCTTTTTTTGCAGATAGTTTTCTTATGACATAGTTGATTTCCTGGATTGTGATTGGTCTGTTTAGGGTCTCAATTTCTTCTTGTTTCAGTCTGGGGAGATTGTATGATGTCAGCAAGTCCTCCATTTCCTTTAGGTTTTCAAGTCTGTTTCCATACAAGCGTACGTAATAGTCTTTGATAATCTTTTAATCTTTTATATTTCTTTGGGGTCAGTTGTGACTTGATCTTTTGCATTTCTGATTGTATTTATTTGGGCTTTTCTCTCTTTTTCTTGGTCAGTCTAGCTAGGGATCCATCAATCATGTTTATCCTTTCAAAGAAATAGCTTTCTGTTTGTTTTTTTCGTTTGTTTGTTTTTGTATTTTTGCCTTCTATGTTCCGAATTTGGACTTTTATTTTAGTGATCTGGATTCTTCTGTTGAAGTTAGGGTGTTTGTGGTCTTACTTTTACAGCTTTCTTAGGTGATTTGTTATGCTGTTAACTTGTGATCTTTCCATATTCTACATGTGTGTTTGTAGAGATATGAATTCCACTCTTAATACTGCCTTCATGGCATCCCAGAGGTTTTGATAAGATATTTCATTTTCGTTTCCAGGTATTTTTTAATCTCTGTTTTGACGTCCATGTTGACACAGGAGTTTAGCATCATGCTATTTAGTGTCTGTGTCTTTGTGGGTTTGGGGGGATCTTTGTTGGTGTTGATATTTATTTTTATTCCTCTGTGGTCTGAGAAGGTGCATGGCAGTATTTCAATCTTATGGAATTTGTTTATTCTTGATTTATGGCCAAGGATGTAGTCAGTCTTAGAGTATGTTTAGCCTCATCCCTGGGAAGCAGGGCTTGTTCAACATTCGCAAGACTAAAAACATAATTAAGTACATCAACAGATGTAAACACAAAAGCCACATGATATATTATTAGATGTGAAAAAAGCTTTTAATAAAATCCAGCACCTCTTCTTGATAAAAATCTTCAAACATCTAGGCATAGATGGAACATACCTCAAAGTAGAGCCATCTATGAGAAACCCACAGCCAGCATACTGTTAAACAGATAGAAATTGGAGCCATTTCCCCAAAAACTGAAACAAGACAAGGATGGTCACTCTCACCTCTCCTTTTCAATATGGTTTTGGAAGTCCTAGCTAGAGCAATCAGACAAGAGAAGGAGATCAGCGGTACCCAAATAGGAAAAGAAGAAGTCAAGTTATCCCTCTTTGCAGATGACATGATTCTATACCTTGAAAACCCAAGAGAATCTGTCAAAAACCTCCTTGCACTGATAAAGGACTTTGGTAAAGTCCCAGGTTATAAAATAAATGTGCAAAAGACAGTCGCATTTCTACACACTAACAATAAACAAAGAGAAACTCAAATTAAAAGCACAATCACATTCACAACAGCCACACAAAAAAATGAAATACCTTGGCATCTTCCTAACAAAAGACATGAAAGATCTTTACAATAAGAAATACAAAACACTGCTCAAAGAAATCAAAGATAATACAAACAAATGGAAAAAGATTCCATACTCATGGATGGGAAGAATTAACATTGTTAAGATGTCTATTCTACCCAAGGTACTCTACAGATTTAACTCAATACCATTAAATAACCAGCAGCATTCTTCTCAGACCTGGAAATGACAATACGGGAATTCACATGGAAACATAAACGACCACAAATAAGCAAAATAATCCTCAGCAAAAACTAACCAACCAAACAAACAAAAAACAAAGTGGGAGGTATCACACTCCCAGACTTTACACTTTATTATAAAGCTACAATAACCGAAACAGCCTGGCATTGGTACCAATCTGGGCTACTTGGTGAGACTTTGTCTCTACAATTAAAAAAAGTAACCAGGGCATGGTAGCACCTGCCTGTAAGCCCAGCAGGTCAAGGTTGCGGTGGCCATGAGTGTGCCACTGCACTCCAGCCTGGGCAACAGAGTGAGACTCCAACTCAAAAAAAAGAGAGAGAGATAATACAGACAAATGGGACCTCATTAAACTAACAAGCTCCTGAAAAACCTAAGAAACATCAAGAGAGCAGAGAGACAGCCCACTGACTGGGAAAAAATATTTGCCAACTGTATGTCTGACAAAAGTCTAACATCGAGATTCTACAAGGAACTCAAACATGCCAAAAAGAAAAAAAAACAGCACCATTACAAAGTGGGCAAAAGATATGAATAGATTCTCAAAAAAAAAAAGACACATGAGCAGCCAATAGAAACAGGAAAAACTGCTCAACTTCACTAGTCATCAAAGAAATGCAAATTAGATACCACCTAACTCCAGTCAGGATGGCCATCATCAATAACTCAAAAAACAATAGATGCTGGAGAGGATTCGGGGAAATGGAACACTTCATTACTGTTGGTGGGAGTGTAAACTAGTACAACCTCTGTAGAAAACAGTTTGGCATTTCCTGAAAGATCTAAAAATCAACCTTCCTTACAACCCCTCACTCCCCCTACTGGGAATATACCCAGAGGAACTCAAATCACTCTATGGAAAAGATACCTGCACATGTGTGTTTACTGCAGCATTGTTCCCAATAGCAAAAACATGGAACCAACCGTGCTGTCCATCAAAAGAGGACTGGGTCAAAAAAATGTGGTACATATACATGATGGACTATTATGCAGCCATAAAAAAGAACAAAATTATGAACTTCACAGCAACTTAGATGAACTTAGAGTGTATAATACTGAGTGATGTAGCACAGAAACAAAGAACTGAGTATCACATGTTCTCACGCATAAGTGGACCTAGAACAATTATTGTAATACTGTAAGAAAAGAATTGGCAGTAGTGGGAATCTGCCGGGGGAGGGGACACACCTCATCAATAATGGTACCTGCATGAAGAACATTTGTATACTAAACCCTGAATTGTACCCCACATCTTTAAAATAAAAAAATTAAAAATTAAATAAAATAAAAACTTGTTTCACTCTGTTTGCCATGGAGACTTTTATTATTTTGTATATAAATTTGCATTTGATAATACTTATAAACACCGCTAAGAAACTTTGAATAAATATAGCAACAATTCAAGTATTTGTTGGTAGATGCTATGATAGCTCTGTAATATGTGAACATGACTGATCTTTCTTTCGGGTCATATCATGAATCATTCTGAGATTAATTAAAATGAAATAGCCCACAATCAAATAACATAGCCATTTAGAGAACTGAAGAAAAGAATATGGCTTAATAGCCTCCAAACAGGAAATGTGGTAATAGAATTGAATAGTGATAAAAAGGACAGTAGTCACTGTTAAGGGCAACCAGACTCAATATGCTGTAGAGTGTAATCACAAGATGCATACATTTAATTTATGCAAATTCCAACTATACATAAAAAGCAAAACCCATGGATTCCTGAATTTCCCCATCATCCCTTTTTACTCCCACCTCTTTCTTTAACTGGGCCTCAGTTTAGAAAACAGAAGATCAATGTAGCAAAGAAAAAATTTTAAAAAATGAATTCTGGACTTTAGTAGGGACTTTGTCCTGAATTCTGAGGGACATCTTTATTAGTCTTCAGAAGTTGTACCATATTCAACTTGTGCTCTTAAAATACTCAGGTTTTGGTGATTTGAGGGGTAATTTAAAGGATTTTCTTTTTTAAATTTTTTAAAAATGTATTTATTTATTTGAGTCAGGGTCTTACTCTGTCATCCAGGCCCAAACTGGAGTGCAGGCACCATCATGACTCGCTGCAGCCTTGACCTCCTCTGCTCAAGCGATCCTCCTGTCTCAGTCTCTCTAGCAGTGGGACGACAGGTGTGCGCCATTGCACGTAGCTAATTTTTTTTTATTTTTACTTTTTGTATTTTTTGTATACACAGGGTCTTGCTATGTTGCCCAGGCTTGAACTCTTGGGCTCAAGCTGTCCTCCTGCCTTGGCCTCCCAAAATGCTGGGATTACAAACTTGAGCCACTGCACCTGGTCAATAAAAGACTTTTAAAGTGTAATTTTGATTGTTAAGGACTTACAATTTTCACCTTAAGCATTAATCTTAGAACCTAATTCCCTCTCCCATATATTTTTAGTAGAATAACACCAGGGTTATATTGCATACATATGCCTTTCTGCTTCACAGTGGAGGAATTCTTATTTCATGTGGTTTAATCATGTGTGCTCATATATTGTCAGTTTCTAGTTCATGCTGAAATAGTTTAAATGTGAACAGTAAAAGCATTATAATGAACTATTCCAAATGTGAATGTCAAAAACTATGGCTCTAGGTAAGTCTCTATGGTTGCTTTCATTCTTTAACTTTATATACATTTAAAAACAAGTAAATGAAAGTTGGACTAACTTCAATATTCTGATCAAAATTTCAGCGATTCACTTCTAATAAAAAAATTTTCCCAACTTAGAATATACTGACTTGGTTCAAACACTAAACATTTCTTTTTTAAAGATTGTTACTGCTTTACTAGTTAGTATAAACTCCAGATCTAAGAATTCTTAAAATGATATATTTGTTTCCCTAGAGGTCTAGTAACACATTTATTACTCTAAAAGCACTTTTACTACCAAGTATTTTTTTAAATGTGAAATATTTTTAATGTTAATTTATTATGTACTTCTGTAAAAAATAGTTTATTGTCAGAATGACTTAAATACACAATTCTGATTTGTTTTTACTATAATTTCTAAGGTTCATTCCATTTTCATTCCCTCTGACTTTTGCAATTACATGGACTTGTTTCACATAAATAACATATAAATATATGTATGTATGCACACATATATACCCTAGCCTTTCCAAAATAATACCTTTATATTATTTCTATAATACCTTTATATAATATTTATAGTAAAACAAAAAATACACTCAACTGGAATGCCCTTTACATTACATCTTAGTAGCAAAAATAAAGACAGCTATATCATTGCCTTTACGATCTATTAGTGCTGGATTCCTTTTTCTTGTTAACTCAACCTAACATTGATTTTTGCATTGTTTTGTGCCTTATTAATAATATCTGTGCTTTGGGCTACATTACCCGATGCTTGTATGTGTGTAAATCTTATTCATGCAACTGAACTCTATAACAGCAGTTATTACTTTTTTAACAAAAAATAATTTTTTGCTGAATCTGTGGAAAAAAAAATAAATGAAGCCTTGGTCAATGAATTCACCCTAAAAAGAACTATCACAGCAAATGTGGAAAAGGTAAAAGGACGCGGATTCGGGGCAGGTCAGAAGGGGTAAGAGTAAGCAGTCAGTAGCTAAATACTCTCCTTGTGGGGAGAGGGGTTGTGCTTTTCCTCAAGTTCCTTTTTTTTTTTTTTTGAGTTGGAGTCTCACTCTGTCGCCCAGACTGGAGTGCAGTGGCCGCTCCCGGCCACCGCAGCCTCGACCCGCTGGGCTCCGGCGGTCCTTCCGCCTCAGCCTTCCCAGTAGCTGGAACTACAGGCGCGTGCTACCACGCCAGGCTGATTTTTGATTTATTGTAGAGATGAGGTCTCGCCAAGTTGCCCAGGTGGGTCTCGAACCCGCGGGCTCGGGCAATTCACTCACCTCAGCCTCCCAAAGGCACGGGATTACAGGCTGAGCCACTGAGCCCGGCATTCCTCAAGTTTCAAAACACAATTTTATGCCAGAGAAAAAGTCAATAAGAGGATGGCAAGATGTGAGTTCTCTCAAGACCTGTCAGTAGAAGACCCAGGAGTGGCAAAAAGCAGAAAAAGGCAAAAGAAACTGACAAGTGTTTCACCAGTTAACAGTGACCGATTAGATGAATAAAAAATGTTTAAAGTGACTGGTTTAAATAAAATGGAATATCAGAAATTTTTTAAAGTGGAGGATAAAAACATTAGATGTAAGAATATTGTAAAAAGGAAATTAGGTAATTCTTGCTGCATGTGCTTTTAAAACTTTTCCATGTTTGTTTGTTTTCCCTGTAGAATGCCAGAGTCCCCCAGTGAGGTTCCCGAATACCCTTTGTTTGTCACAGTTGGTGACTGGCTGGATTCCATAAAGATGGGGCAATACAAGAATAACTTCATGGCAGCAGGGTTTACAACGTTTGACCTGATTTCAAGAATGAGCATTGAGTAAGTGGTACTGGGGTTATTACTAGAGTTACATGCTCCGCTTGGGATTATAAATTCAAATGCTGAACAAGAACACTTTTCCTTAGGCTAGTATGTAATTTCCAATCTTCCTTCACCATTTCTAGTAGTAGTTGGACATCACACTTTTAACTATTACTCTTTGAAAGGATATATTTAATTCAAGTAGCTATTTAAAATATTTTAAATACTTTCTGAAATGCATATTACCCTTCTCCACATTATAAGCTTTATATATTTTACCCTGGCAAATTATTTAATATTCATATATACTAATATTGCATAATCAATACCTATTACTATTCTGTATATTGTAATGCTTTTTCACTGTCTCAAAGATTATCCTTTGCCTAGGTGCAATAAAATGCTCACCATGTGCTTGAAAGACTAGATATTAGTGATTACACTGAGCCATATAACATTGCCATTGTCTTAAGATAGTTATGGTAATTTCTTACTATCCAACTAAATGGCTTTTTTTTCAGAATATTCAAAGACCATGAGAAATCAAATGGAGTTCACAGCATACCTTATATCCTTCGTACTTACCATTTTGCTAATACTGTTGCAAATGTATATAATTACCTACATTATACAGTCTTTAGGCCTATGAAATGTTTGCAAATTACATAGGCACCTAGATATGAAATATTTCCTTGTATCAATAAGTTTGAGATTAATGTTATATATTCTGTAGAGCCAGAGAGAAAGAAAAAGAAATAAATTCTTGCTGTTCATTTATATCTCTGCTTAAAAATTAAGCTACACATTTTTTGGCAAATATGATACGGTACATATTTAATATATCTAAATGTTCATCTCACATTTACCAGATATCTCTCTCTCCCTTTCTCTCTCTGTTGCTCAGTGACATCAGAAGAATTGGAGTCATACTCATTGGACACCAGAGACGAATAGTCAGCAGTATACAGACTTTACGTTTACACATGATGCACATACAGGAGAAGGGATTTCATGTATGAAAATTCTACAAGCACCTGTGTTTTGTGCCTCAGCATTTCTAAGATGAAAGCTATCCTCTCTACTACCCTCTCTTCTAATTCTCCAGACATCACTTCACAAACTGCAGTCTTCTGTTCGTATGATAGGCACACACCTTATGTTTATGCTTCCAACCTGGATTTTAAAATCATGCTACATAAATCCTCTATGAATAACCTGCAGATAAGACCCTGACCCACTGCAGATTAGACCCTGACCCACTGCAGATTATTGCTACACAATGGTAAATAACTCAGCATGGATATGTAATTTTATATAAGCATTATATGGGAAGTGTTCACAGACTTAACCTAAAGGATTTGATCCAGGTGTGGTTTACTTAATGATGTAGAGAGTGGTGTTAGATGAGAAAGAAATAGTTGATTTCTTCATGTTTTGTGATCAAGTAGCTTCCAAACTGATATCCATGTTTGGTTCTTAGATAATTTTATTTGACTTTACAAGTTGTATTGTTACTTTATTTTTTAATAGCTTAATTGTTGCTGCCTGATATTGTTGGAATTATTTGCAGAAATGACCAGTGCTATCATGTAGTGAATTGTTGTTGGGTGTGACTGTGGTGAGAAGGGGGTTATTAGGGAGGGAGAGGGATAAAAATACTGTGCTTTTAAATCTTCTGATGCTGGGCTTATCAATTTTTAAAAATTAACTTTTTGGTATCGTACATATTTCATAATGCGTGGTAGTTTGGATGCTTTTCCCCTCTAATTTTTTTTTTACTAACTACAGTATACATCTCTACTATGTTATGAAAAGCACCGCTGGAAAGACCAAGAGTGAGTTCATTGACCTAATAGCTTTCACAGAGGGAAGCTCAGGATGAACCCATGACTGTTCCCTTGGTTCTTCTTCATGAGTTTGCAAAAATAATTATCAAAGTACTGAGAATACTCGTCATCCTCAGTAGAATTGCTTTGAATAAAATATATAAGATTATAGCCCTAGATGTAATATAAAATAATTAACTAATTTAATTTAAACAGAATTTTATGATAGCTGTATGGTGGCCCAAGAACATAAACACATCTAGCTGTCTGTCTGGGTAGTGGTACATTTTACAAGTCTAAGAATTCTTATGTTTTGTTTGTAAAAATAAGTTACATAAACCTGCTGAGCTGTTTTCCAAACCTGAGATACTCCAAAGAAAATATATAAACAGATCTTGCACATGAGTATATATATATATATATTTATATATATATATATTACTCATGTGTGTGCCAACCTGGGTCCATAATATGGTTACATATGGTTACATAAAAATATGAACATAGCTAAGGTGTGTTGTTGTCCCAATCTTCTGAGAGACTGAACAAAAAGCAAATATTTTTTAGTGAATTAAACTGAGTCAGTTTATCAAAATAGTGCTATCTTATTAACAAATTCAATTATAAAATCAGCTGCTCCCTGTAAAATTAAAAAAAAAAGACTACTGTATTTTGTGCAAGAGTAAGAAGAATGTTCTGAGGAAAAAAAAAAAACAACAACCACCAGAGCAGTTTGTCTAAAGATGCTGATTTAATAATCAGCTTTCACTAAATCTCAGAGATGCTCAGTTTCCTACCTAAATTACATCTTTTGGGGAGTGTAGTGTTCTTTCTATTAAAGGAACCTCATTTTTTCTTTTTTCTTTTTAGATTTTGTTGATTGTTCCACTATACTAGACCCTTTCACATCTTTTCTTTTGCTAATTTATCTTCTGGTTTTCACTTAGTTTTTTTTCTTCTGGTTTCTTTCTGGTTTTTGCTTACATTTTAGTTTAATTTTTCATTTTTTAAAAAATGTATGGAACTAAAAGAAAGAGTCTTTAGAGTATTTCTTAAAGTATACTAAAAAAGGGAAAAGTAGGAAATACATCACTTTTTAAGTAAGTGTTTCAGAAATAGCAATATTGTCCAGCCATCAACCTGCATGGTCATGCATCACTCATAGGCTATCTGCAGTTTGCTTGATACATTTACACAAATCCGGATACATTTAGAGGAAATATAAAATGTCTGTATTTACCTATCTTCAAATATATATTAAATAAGAACAGATGTAAAACAGATTAAATTTATTAATCATATATATTTATTTTTATAATACAAAAAAAGGTATTTAGGACACTAAGGAGTAGAATAATACAATCCTCCAGAGGACTCTGTCAGCAACATCTGTATACCTTGGTGAAATAAATTATATTAAAGTATTTAAACTTCTATGAGATGGACGTTCAGTAATTAAATTTCTCTGTTAAGAATTTTATCCTTTAAAAAAGTCTGATGATTCTATTCTACACCTGGCTAATTTATATTTCTTTTTCTTTTCTTCTCTAATATCTTTTTATAGTATTATAAAACTACCTTTTCATTTTGTCTCTCACCACATATCACCTTCAAAATTCCTTTAAAATTATATCTCTGTTTTTCAGAACTGTAAACATGATCATCTCCAGTGTAATTTTGAACCTCATCATGGTCACAGCAAGGCTGAAATATGTGTGCAAGATTAAACAGAAACATTAAAATGTAAGGACATCTATTTCTTTACTGCCTACCAATCATGGACCCTATGATCCCAGGGGTATTAAAATAGTCAGGAATACTAACACTTAAAATGCCAAAGTAAGCCGGGCTAGGTGGCTCAGCCTGTAATCCCGCGCTTTGGGAGCCTGAGGTGAGTGGATTGCCAGAGCCCACGGGTTCGAGACCCGCCTGGGCAACTTGGTGATACTTCATCTCTACAATAAATCAAAAAATTAGCCGGGTGTAGTAGCGCGCACCTGTAGTTCCAGCAACTTGGAAGGCTGAGGCGGAAGGATTGCTGGAGCCCAGCAGGTCGAGGCTGCGGTGGTCGAGAGTGGCCACTGCATTCCAGTCTGGGCGACGGAGTGAGATTCCAACTCAAAAAATAAAATATAAAAATAAATAAATAAAATAAAATGTCAAAATAATCTGGAAATTTTTCATGAAACATTTTGAGACTCACTGGTGCACATATTCAGCAGTTAAATCATTTAATATGTAAACACATCAATCTTAATTATAAAAAGAAAGTTCCATAAATCACAAGTCTTTAGGAATAATCTTTGATAACTAAAATATGTATATACCTACTTTATTTTAAATTTCTTAATTTAGATTGCTGGTTTTTTTTTTTTTTCCTGTATTTTCAAACCAGACAGCCAAATAAATTATTTTCATTTTATTTTCTAGATGGTCAATTTTCAGTTGTATTGAACTCATTATTTGATAGTATAAGGCATATTTGGGGAAAAATGTAAAAACAATGAACAATTACAGAGAAAGATGAGGTATATACATCATTACACTAAAAAAGCAATCAGAAGTTGCAAAATTCTTGACTTAACAAGAATCAGAAATCACAGCACTTTTGCACTGAGTTATCTTGTAACTATCGATAAATGTTGTGCATGCCATAATCAAAAAAGACATCTTATTTCATTGTGCATTACTCTTTAAAATCTATCCAACTGTAACCTAAATAAAGCTGCCTTCCAGTTACAGCTTTAAGGCCTATCTCAGCCCATGAGCGGAAAACAAATCCAAATTCAATCCTTGAAAAGGAAAATCTTTAAAGAAGGTCTTCAGAAGAAATGGTGACGAATGAATTACATTACATATCACCCAAACACATTACTTAAAAATCTGTTTTGATGTCCTTTCCTACCAAATTTCTGTTCTGCAGGGCTGTCAGTTAAGTCTCTCATCTCAAACATTTCACCAATACTAGGTTTTTCTTTTTCTATTTCTTTAGTTTTCGAAAACTTTCTTTCTCGGCCTCCACTGTTTGTCTCTCTTTGTTTTTTGTTTGTTTGTTTGGAGTTGGAGTCTCACTCCGTTGCCCAGACTGGAGTGCAGTGGCCGCTCCTGGCCACCGCAGCCTCGACCTGCTGGGCTCGGCGATCCTTCTGCCTCAGCCTTCCAAGTAGCCGGAATTACAGGCATGCGCTACCACGCCCGGCTGATTTTTGATTTATTGTAGAGATGAGGTCTCGCTGCCCAGGCAGGTCTCCAACCCGCGGGCTCTGGCAATCCGCTCACCTCAGCCTCCCAAAGGCGCAGGATTACAGGCTGAGCCACCGAGCCCGGCTGTTTGTCTCTCTTTAATTCGCCCATTCTACCCCTTCTTCCTTCCCAGCTTCTATCACTCCACCCATTATCCTTATCAGCATAAGAAAGGTAGCAGCACAGCAAATCTGGAAAGATGGTACATATTTGCATACAAGAAGCTGAGGGGAGAAGTTGAAAAAACACACTCTAATATTTCGTGTCCTATCACATAAATGAAAGCATTTGCGCTCACAGAGAGAATGAGTTCTGGCTTTCCCTTACCTGAAAATTAAGTTCTTTGGAAAGTGATTTTGAAATGGATCATGAAGATCTTTCCCTAAGACTTCAGCAAAGGAAGTTTATTATTAATCTTTAAAAATTAATATTCTAAAATTCAAAAACTGTCATTATAAACTAACAGTACCCATCTTTATATTATCAGAGATTAGAAGATGTATCATTCCTTTTATTCTGAGCACCATAACTTTTCCAATATCAAATTCCATTAAGTAGAAGGACTCATATTACTTCACGTTCAATCAAGAAATATTTTAATACTTTTTTTTTTCATTTTAATACTTTTCATATGAAGGCTGCAAAAGGTAGAGGAGTAAACTGAGTAAAATTGACAGTATTCTTCCATCAGGACACCAGGCACTAAAGTCATCTAACTTTTGGTTTTTATGATCAACATTTTTAACAACTTTTCAGTCTGTATAATATTCATCAAAGGCAGTATACGATATAGTTCAGTTTAATAAATATTGATGGAGAATTTCCTATATGCATAAAATTTTACTGCAAAGATAAGTTTGGCTGTAGTGTCCTTGCCTACAAGTAACTCTCAAGTGTAACACTTAGAGGTTTATTTTCAATGGTGGCTATGGTTACCACGTCACTGGAGGTTAGATCTTTCCATCAAAAGTAAATAAATAAATAAATAAATAGGAACTTGTCCAGTGTGAATTGGATTTGCAATTCCCTAGAGAATGAAATATTTTGGACTTCACATTTTCATAGAATTCTTCCTAAACACCCCATACTCACTCTGGAAATTCTTACTGGGTTCTCTAAGACAGTTTCTCTAGGTGTTTTAAAGATTTCTTAGGCTGAGGTGAGTGGATTGCCTGAGCCCGCGGGTTCGAGACCCGCCTGGGCAGGCGAGACCTCATCTCTACAATAAATAAAAAAATCAACCGGGTGTGGTAGCGCGCGCCTGTAATTCCGGCTACTGGGAAGGCTGAGGCGGAAGGATCGCTGGAGACCAGCAGGTCGAGGCTGCAGTGGTCGAGAGCGGCCACTGCACTCCAGTCTGGGCGACAGAGTGAGACTCCAACTCAAAAAAATAAAAAATAAAAAATAAAATTTCTTAGACTAAAATTAATAATTTTTTTAAAAGGGAAAAGAAAATGTAACATAATATATATGACTTTGAGGGGGGGAACGTCCCATAAAAGGTACAGGTTATTAAAATGTAGTTTTAAATAATTCTCTTTTCCTAATAATTAACTTCAAGTTAACAATGAATTTATATACAATGTATAAAAATAATATATCTTAGCTTGAAAGGCATGAGTTATTTGCTACTAATTCAAAAGTTTTTGTTTGACTGGCATTTGCTTTTTTGAAATTTTAGGATATATTGAAAGTTTATCTTTAGTTTTCCAGTGTTGATTCAAAATTACTGTATTTAAAAATACAACCAAAAAAATGAAAACTTTTCAATTACTAAGGGAGGTAAAGCACTTCTACATGAATAAATTTTACCTTTTAAAAAGGAATCCAGCAATTACAAAGTTTGGGTATCTCAATGATATCAAGTGATTTCTGCACTTTCCCATTGAAAGCAAAGTTTCTTTTTAAACAAAACAAAGGAAGATTCTTGCTTGAATTTTCACACTGGTTAATCACAGTACCAGATCTCTAAATCATTAAGATAACTTTTTATTTGTTTCATTATAGAGAAAACCTCAAAGAAGAATTCCATTACTTTTAGACACAACTAATTCATTCTTAAGAATAACAAAAGTATTAAAGAAAAATTTCCTGATAGATAAGGATGAAAGATACTCCTTAAATGTAATTTTAAGATGTGGTTTCTGTTTTTGATTAGAAAATAGAGCACAAATTAATATTTCTGGGATTTTATTAGTTAAGGTCTTCTCTCAGTTAAAACTCTGTTCTTATCTATATTTCTGTATTATTTGTAACCTCTGGCTGTCTTTAATTTTTCATAACATAATTTATCAATAATTTATCGACTCAAATAATCAAAACATTTGAGATATAACTATAGAGTATTAAAAAATAATAAAAGGATAACCCTATTTCAGGAATTCCTATTTAGTTAACACCAGAGTCTCCACCTCATTATCCCTCATTGAAGGAACTATCTTTATCCCCAAATAATACATTATTATAAAGAAAATTCTAAGGACATAAGAATCATCATTTTTCTTTTTTTTTTTTGAGTTGGAGTCTCATTCTGTCACCCAGACTGGAGTGCAGTGGCTGCTCCCGTCCACTGCAGCCTCGACCTGCTGGGCTCCGGCGACCTTCCACCTCAGCCTTCCAAGTAGCTGGAACTACAGGTGCGCGCTACCACACCCGGCTAATTTTTGATTTATTGTAGAGATGAGGTCTCGCCAAGTTGCCCAGGCGGGTCTCGAACCCGCGGACTCAGGCAATCCACTCACCTCGGCCTCCTCAAGTGCTGGGATTACAGGCTGAGCCACCAAGCCTGGCCAAATCATCATTTTTCATATATCCAATTTAATTTTTATATTTAGACATCAGTAACTGAAGAAAGATACTTTTGTTTTCATGACTTAAATATGAGCTTACATGAGAGGCAAACTAATGTGAACATTTCTATACGTATTTCCACATTTATAGGTCATCATCCTTAGAACACTCTTAATTTGTCTCTGTTCTAGAAAGATCAGAGATATTGTTAGGTTTTTGAAATCATGACAGTTAATAATTCTAATTCATAAAGATGAGCAAACAATACACTTTTAAGATTTTTAGCTCATTTAAAATATCCTCTTCCATTGCTTTTATAATTAAAAGTCTCTTTTCCACATTTAGTAATTTGTAAAATAAACTGTATGCATTTAGGTAGGAAATGTTTTTGTTAAAAATTTTCATTTAAACATATCTTCATTCACTTAATCAAAGAAGCCAGGACATAATCATGTTAGCTCATTTTTCATACAAAGTAGTAACTTTTGCTCTCTTTAGGATTCTCGTCTACCCAGTAATACAATTTTTAAAGTCATAGTGAAGTTTTTTATTTAACTGTGCATGCTTTATTTATTGCCATGTTATGTTTGTCTTTAAAATAAATCTGCTTAAAGCTGTGGTCTTTAGAAGCTCTATAACAAAATCAGTGGCCACTTATTTGCTAACAAACTTGTAACTGAACAAGCTATTTTTTCTGTCTACGTGATTGATGTGAGCATTGTTAAATTTAACTTATTTAAATATCCATTAGCATATTATCTAGAGCTGTTATTGCACTATCCTCTTTAAAGCAATGCTGAATATCACGAACAATATTATAATAAACGATTGGGGTTTTTTAAAATTTCTGCACTGCATGGAAAGTAAGATTTAATGTGTATAAATGTTTGTCGTTGAAGTTTTGAATTTAATGTGCTTTTTCTTCCCATGCCATATAAGTCTTCAAAGAAAATTGTATTAATATATTCATACTATGCAAAAATCTCATTTTCTTCTCACAAAAAAAAATGGAGCTTTGAAATAATTTTAGCTTTTTTAGGCCTCTAAGAGTAAAAAGAAATCAAAGTGTGAAATGAGAGCACTTGGGAGGGGGAGTCGGCACAATACCTGAGCAGTACAAACAAATATGAATATGAGTGACGCTTGATTTTAATTACTGTATGTGCTTGATTTCTGATACATTATTAATCATTTTGCTAATCACACTCCATCTTGGACTGTGACATTGAAACCTGAATATATATAGGACATAAACATCTTTGTGATACTGTTCATAAATTATACTTAGTTTTAGTTTTGTGTACAGTGAAAACGTGGACAGTTTAATTTTGAATTTTGAAGGAATAATTATTAACTAGGAGTCTATGTTTCCTAAAATGTTATGTCATACCTGCTACAGTGACCTCATTTTTAAAAAATTGGAGGCAGAGCATGGATGCAGAACATGGCAACAGACTGTGTGCCATTAAAGTTAAGGAAAAGACTAAAAGGTAATATAATACAAAGAGCAGTTTATTTTTAAATTGTTACTTATCTCATTTTAAAAAAAACTTAGAAAAGAGTGAATAAAAATTGTCGAGTGACTCTTACTGATAATTTTGAAACTAAAATGCATTTTGAAGTTAGCAATCTCTAATATAAATAAGTTCACTAATAGTTAACATATATTAATATATAAAATTAGAAATAAATTTTCAGAATATCAAAAACAGGAAAGGTTTATTTTTAAAATGTTTATTAATAGGTCTAGTGATCACAATTCTTAACATTTCCACACTATTTTTTTTTTTTTTTTTTTTTTGAGTTGGAGTCTCACTCTGTCAGACTGGAGTGCAGTGGCCGCTCCCGGCCACCGCAGCCTCGACCTGCTGGTCTCCAGCGATCCTTCTGCCTCAGCCTTCTGAGTAGCTGGAATTATAGACGTGCGCTACCACGCCTGGCTCATTTTTGATTTATTGTAGAGATGAGGTCTCGCCAGGTTGCCCAGGGGGGTCTTGAACCCGCGGGCTCAGGTAATCCACTCACCTCAGCCTCCCAAAGGTGCAGGATTACAGGCTGAGCCACCGAGCCAGGCCCATTTCCACACTATTAATCCTTTTGATTTCTAAAACATATCTAATCGAAGAATTTGCCAAAATTCAAAATACACTGAATATTGGACTGCCATAGCACTTTAAATATATATTAATAAACTATCCTATGAATAATTAAGACTTTTTTCCTGTTATTAATAAATGTAAAAACAGTATATATACGATGCAGAGAAAAGGAGCTTTCTTGAAAATGTTGTCTTTTAGCATCGACTTATGTTTTTTAAGGAGTTATATTAATTTTATACAGTTTTAAATGTTTAAAAATATGGTACTTACATATTAATTTTGTCATATATTTTGATCTCTAAATGCTTATAGTCTTTCAAGGGGATTTGCCTTCTCTTTCCAGTTGTTTTACATATTTTAAAAATAGCCACTTTTTATTTTATTTTTCTATTCAGTCTCATAATGCTCGTAACTTTTTAATTGTCAAAGAATTTGAAACTAATGTCATAGCATAATGGCTGGAAGTTATTCTTTTTGAAGTTTCTTTAAAATCTAATATTAGTCAGATATTCCATAAATTTTGCTGGGGAAAGCCATCTCTTACTTTCTCATGAATGGAAACACAAAAAGGAAATTCTCATTAGACTTAGTGTATTAAAAATGGTAAACATTTATTTTTCATAGTTATTTTCACTGCTTACTATTTATTGGTTAAAAAATTTTACCATATGGGATGCTTCAAACAAGAGTGAAAAGCCACTCTACTTTTATATCATCTACTTATTTTCTTCAGAGTTTCTAAAAAACACTTTGAGAAAATAAAATATTCTTTCTCCACTTCATAACCCTGATCACTCTACCATTAAATGCAATAGTAAAGTATCCATAATTTAATGTAAACAATAACAAATCAGTCAAAGCTCAGTGTTAACTCTTTATATATACAAAATATAACAAAAACAACAATTAAAGGAGGTCATGTCTGTTTACTGTTCCAAAATTGTATAATTCCTAAATTTTAAAATAAGTATACGTACCTATTTACTGATTTATTTTAAAATTTATTTGTAAATCCATTCATTCAACTAATATTTATCGAACACTAACTACCATGTACCAGTGTCCTGTTCTAAGCACTGAGGATACATGGTGACCAAGACAAGAAAAGTTTCTGTCTGATGGTATTGACTTTGTAGTGATAAAGACACACAGTAAAGAAATAGTGATGCGTTGTGCTAGTAATTGAAAATGTTACATAGCATGATCATGGCTTCTTTATATTAAGTGGTAAGGGAAATTTTCTCTAAAGACATGGTTTTTTTTTTTTTTTTTTGAGTTGAAGTCTCCCTTTGTCGCCCAGGCTGGAGTGTAGTGGCACACTCATGGCCACCCCAGCGTTGACCTGCTGGGCTCTGGCGATCTTTCCTCCTCAGGCTTCCAGAATTATAGGCGCGTGCTACGACGCCTGGCTAATTTTTTTAATTTATTGTAGAGACGAGGTCTCACCAACTTGATCGGGCTAGCCTCGAACCGTGGGCTTAGGAGAGGACACGGCATTTTAAACTGATATCTGAAAAACACAAAGGAATCAGCTGTGATAAGATTCCAGGAAAGAACATTTTGGCCAGAAAGAACAGTTAATATATGAAAAAATTTCAAGTGTTTGAGAGTAGAGATTACAGTGTTTTTGGTACACAGTAGTTGAGGCAGAGAGAGGCAAAAAGGAGACAGGGTCAAAGAATATGTATGAGGCTACTAAGTAAGTAAAGTAGGTAGAAGTAGTGAAGATGGAGAGAAGTGGATGGATTTGGGATATGTTTGAAGACAGGGCTTGCTAATGGATTGTGGATGAGGGATGGAGAAAAAAACATCAAAGATAAATTTTGCATTTCGGGAATGTGCAACTGAGGTTAAGGAGGCACAGATTTGGAGGGAAAAAAATCAAGTTTGGTTTTAGCCACATAATGGCCTGAGATGTCTGTTAGATACTCCAATGCTCGAGACATCAAGTAGACAGTTGTCTATAGTAGTTACGAGGAGCAATCAAGAAGGTCAAGATTTGGAAATCATCAGTATTTACATGCTATTTAAAGTTATGAAATCACCTAGGAAAAGGTTATGGAGAGGCAGGCCTAGGATTGAGCTCCGGGGCATTTCCATGTTTAGAATTTAGACAGAGAATTAGAATCCAACAGAGGAAGTTGAGGAATATACAGTAAGGTAAAAAAAAAAAAATGTCGTTGGCCATCTAGATCAAATGCTTTTAAGAAACCAAGATTAGATTAGAACCCAAAAATGGCCATTGGATTTGGCAACGTGGAAGTTATTGATGACCTTGACAAGAGCAATCTCCATGAAATAGTAAAGTCAAGGACCAACTAAAGTGGATTAAGAAGAGATGTAAGGAAAGATTAGCCTGATGTGGCGAAGTATTCCTGTAGTCCTAGCTGAGGCAAGAGGGTTGTAACTTGAGCCCAGGAGTTCCAGGCTGCCTTGAGCTGTGATTGGGTCACTGAATTCCAGTCTGAGTGACAAGAGAGATCCTATCTCTTTTTTTTTGAGTTGGAGCCTCACTCGGTCGCCCAGACTGGAGTGCAGTGGCCGCTCCCGGCCACCGCAGCCTCGCCGCTGGGCTCCGGCGATCCTTCCGGCTCAGCCTTCCGAGTAGCCGGAATTACAGGCATGCGCTGTCACGCCCGGCTGATTTTTTGTAGAGATGAGGTTTCCCTGCCCCGGCGGGTCTCGAACCCGCGGGCTCAGGCAATCCACTCACCTCAGCCTCCCAAAGGCGCGGGATTACAGGCTGAGCCACCGAGCCCGGCAGAGATCCTGTCTCTTAAAAAAGAAGAGATGTACAGAAAGAAGGTGGAGCCAGTATCTATAAACAACTTTTTCAAGAAGTTCTGTTGTAAAAACATCAAGAGAAATAAGGCAGTAGCTGGAAAAAGATATGGAGTCCAGACAGGTTTTTTATTTGTATTTTAGATAAAAGATGCTAGAGTACATTGATATACTAAGGAGAATGATTTGACAGGGAAAAATTGATTATGCAAGAGAGAGGAAAATTATAAGTTGTGGAGGAAAATTATAAGTTAGGATTCAGAGCACAAGTAGGTTAGTTTTTGATAGAAGCAGGGTGATAGAACTCCAATGAGAGGGAAGGCAGAGTGTGTAATATGCAGATAGGTTGGTAGATTTGTGGTAGAAAGGTAAGGATGTCACTATGTGAGTAGTTTTATTTTACAGAGAATCAGATAGAAGTCAATATGAGGGGTGGGAAGGGAGTATAAGTTGAATGAGAGATGTGTGAGTAATTGCAGAGTGGGAAAGTGAACATATATAGGAGTATATATATATATATACATATATATATATATACACATTTATACATGTATATATAGATACACACATAGTCAAAGGGTATTTGTGTATATGTAATACATAATAGCAAAAAATCTATTGTTTAAAATATGTTAAAGGCATCTTCATTAAATATTTGTGAGACACCTTACAGAAGATCTGACCTCTGAATACTATGCGGTTGTAGGACTCTGATGAGTCCTCTTTTCCATAATGTAGAGATTAAGTGAGGACTTCTCGATGCCATAGATACTACTCATGTTTTCTTGTTTATTTTTATCTATTACAGATTAAAAGGCAGAAACATTTTATAGTTAGTCTGTTATACTTCAAGACCTATGAAAATTAAAATTAAATTAATCCTGAAAGATGTGTATTGTATCTGTCACTTTTCTCAAGCACTATTTTGGAGGGTATTGAGCTCCCATCTAAATTAAAAAAAAAAAAAAGACAATCAGGAACTAGTCTTTCAGTACATATTATTTTGTTTTCATATGAAAAACATCAGTACCTTCTGTCATTTAGGGAAAACACATGGGAAATATAGTTGTTCTGTTTATTGTGCCCCTCCTTGTCCTATAGAAAGAATGTGATCTTTTAAGTGAGCTTGGAGCTTTATTTCTGGATATGTATGTGTATCTCCGGGTTGTATGTAATTCTATGTGTTGGAATTAAAAAATGCATAGTTATTCTCTGGATTTGATGTGATGTTAGATTGTGAACAATGGAATAAGATTGCTCTCCATTTTTCTGCTGTTCTAGCATAGCCAAAAATATAAACATATGCGTACATATAAATATGTATTTGACACTTTAAATATTTAAATGGCAACATCAAATTTTAAATGGTAGATGATGTTGACAATTGCAGTGCACTCATAGTTGTAAGAATCTTTGTAGCACAAATCCTGAAGTTTATTAATTTCATACTAAATAGCATATTTATGTAAAATACCTAGATAACATCTGTCTAGGTTGAGACATTTAATTCATTATAGAGCTATATTTGACTAATAAAAAATTGCAGCTGAAAATATTTTCCCTTCCTATAAGTATAAATATGATTTTTTTAAAAAGTACCTTTGTAACTTGTCATAAAGCTACTTATCATAAAGGATTTAGCACTGTGCCCATCTACTCATATAAAAGGGGAAAAGATCTTTTTATGAGAAAAGGAAGTGCAGCACTGTGTTTTTTTTCTCTTTGGTACTATGTCATCATTTAGAGCTTCAATATATGCCTCCACTCAGGTTCTTTACACAGCCTATGTTCTCTTTCCAGTTGTCATCACAATATGGTAGAGAGATAAACAGAGCAAAGGGTGTTAACAATTGTACTGCAATCCTACCTATTGACTACTTTACTACAGCAGTGAAGTAGTCCAGACTTATTTGAAGGTGGTATTGTTTTCATCTTACAAAAATCTACTGTACTATTATGATGTTCCATGTAAATTTTCATGTGCTGGCATGCTTACAAGTTAATAGTGTTATAGAATGCTCAGCTCTCGATATGAGGAGTTGTTTGTGGTGAATTGCATAACATATGTCATCTATTTGCTGAAAGAATATGGTGTTTAGCAAAACTAACTGCTGAGCAACATAATAAGATTTTTGTACAAGGTACAAATTACTAATTATTGTATTTTATTTTTCTATGATTTTCCTAAGAGGCATTATCAGGGTCTTACAGATGGAGTAAGCCTGTTTATTAAAATATCTATTAGCAAATAAAAGTTACAGTTCTGGTGGTTGAATTTGTGACTTTTTGTATTGTTATAATGATGTTTATGTAATGTAACTTAGTCTATTAAATCTAAATGCTCTTTAGATAATTTACTAATTCTGGATGCAAAGGCATAGTTGTAATTTTTTATAATAATGTTATTAAGATCTAGACATAAATTCACAAAAATCACTATAAATAACTAATACATATTTTTGTAGTGATTTTATATCAAAAAAATATTTTGCGGGATTCAAATGCATTAAATTGTTCGTTGCAGAGGTAGTGCTGTACAGAAACTGCAGATGAAAAAAAAAAGACACACATTAACATCTAACTTTCAAACATGGCTTTAGACCATCAATATTTATTCCAAAAACTTCCGGTGAGTTATAAATCAGGGATTTTCTATATGCTTTTAAAAGCTGCTCGTAAGAAAATATATTAAAGGCATCCTGAATCAATCAGAATAGTGCTGTATTCACTGTATCTCACCCCTATCTTTTAAATCATTTCCCCACTACAGTTCCAAAAGCCAGTATGGAATTAAAACTAGTAAGAAATTACCCAAAACTCTCTTCTTGCATACAGGTATCTTAAGTAACCTTAAGAAAATCAATGCCATTTTTAAAGCTTGTCATTCTCATAATAAAATGAAGAGACTAACTTCTGAAAACAAGTGGAACAACTATATGCTAATCCCTTGACTGTACTCTTGAGAGTAGTTTCAGCTGGTAAAGCACCAAAACAGCACATTCAACCTTGTGAAATTTTTGTTTTTCTAAGGTTGACATTTTCATGACTGGTATTTTCCAGATTGTGGGTTTCATGACTTCTATTTCATCTCAATAATAATAATAAAATGAGCCATCATATCAACTCTACGTAAGAAAGATAACTATTTGCTTAGCTGATTTTTTTTTTTTTTTTGGTGAAGAATGATCTATCTAAGTTTACTGAAAAAATTGGATCCTTAATCTGCCCCATAACTCATGTGTTTTCCAGTTTTTATCAAAATGTTTCAAGAGCTCAACCTAGAGGCAGAAAATATCAACTCCAAACTGAAAAAATTAAATGTTCATGAAAGTTTTCTGGAACATAGTATCTCTACTTATCTCCAAGGGGAAAAAAAATGTTATATCCTGGCTATGAGCAAATTAGCTTTCATCTGTTGTCAAAGTAAGTGACAACACCCAGGCATAGTGAAGAACGCCTTCTCCCTGTCAGTGCATTCGGGGCCAGAAGTTAAAGAACCACTACATTTAGATATTAGGTCACTTTTGTTCGTAAATGAAAACTTCAGGGCAAAAGAAGACAGGACGTTATTTCTTGAACACCTATTATGTGCCAAGCATTTATATTTCTGTTATCTTTTTAATACTCAAAACCACCATCTGAGATAAAAGTATATTTTTGAAGAAATATATATTTGGAGGACGATGAAGCCCAGAGAAGGGTTGATCGGCTAAGACCACAAAGTAAGAAAGAATATATTTCCATACTGCATTTTTACAATGCACAATGTTTGGGGACACGATATACATCTGTCAAATTTGTTTGTTTTGTTTTTTGCCTTTTAACAGTCACTAGCCCAGAACCACTTGTTTTTTGCATTGTAAAAATAACATAACCACCTTTGAAAATTTGGAGAAGCTACAAAAGAAAAAGCACCTCCCTCCTACCATCATTACTTTGATAGAATGTCTTCTCTTTTCTCACCCTCCTAGTCCATTTAATAAGCCAAATTCATTGGCAGGCCAAAGAACAGGTCGGTATCAGACATAACACTCGTTGGAAAGTGGGGGGGGGGGGGGGGAATCTCATACCCACAACAAGGGAAATGAAAACCACTCTAGGACTAACGTTTAAGTCATGAAAGTCATTCATCCGGGGTGAGACTGGGCAGATTAAAAGGTTGACCAAAAAATATATGTACATATATGCCTTGACCTTTAAAAAAGACGGCATCTGCATGGAGTCTGTCCATCGGAAAACGCAGCAATAAAAATGTGTGTGGGGGGGGGGGGGAGAAGTCTGAGGTCCACTTGTTCCGACGAGTATGAAATCCCAGTGCCATTTAAGAAGGTGGCTCACTTTAAGTATCGACTCTTCACGTCTCCCCTGACCACCTGCCGATTGGATTCTGGAGACTGTAATCTACTCACAGGAGATTATGCCTGGGGGAAATCTCTCCGGGAGACCAGGCAGCTAAGAAGCAGGCGGGCAGGCTGGCATCCTTGGCCGAGCACCATGCCCTCCAACTTTTTACACCAGCCCTCTCCCCGCCCTCCCTGCACTCACAGCTCGGCTGCTCTAGGACCCAGAGTGGGAGGTCCCTGAGAGCCCGGAGGAGGGGCGGTGCGACGCGCAGAAGGGCAACTCCGGGGCACCCACGCTCCGATGGGGACAGTCGGGTCCCGCAGTCGTTGCCAGCTCGCAGGGTCGCGACGCCCTAAGCGTCAAATCGAGCTAGGAGCGGTGG
>NW_007249319.1:237623-304761 GCF_000164805.1 Carlito syrichta | reverse complement strand
CGCCTACAACTCCCATCATGCCACACTCGGAGCCACGAGGCTCCTCGCAGGCCATCGGCCGCTCACCCCAACCCTTGTGCGCACGCCTTCTTTCCTACAGCGTTCCTCGGCCGGCCTCTGGCCTTTTTCCGGAGCTTCGCAACAATCCCAGAAGCTAGAGCGCGGCGGCTCACCCGCGGAGAATCCGCCCCTCCCCCCCCCCCGCCCCGGAGGGGGCGTGGCCTCGGGACCGGAAGAGGCTCCTGTTGCCAAGGGAACGGCGCGTGCCAAGGCGCCTGCTCAGCCCCTGATGCTCTGGCTGATGCGGAGGCGGCGGTTCTCGCAACTTGTAGAGGCTGCTTTGCTCAGCACGGGAGATCTTTCCTATGGAGGCGTAGAGAAGAAGTCTGAGGCACACCCGCGCCACATTTCCATCCCAGAGACGGACACGAGCGAGTGCGTCCTTTCCTGTGTCTCGCCAATTCTCCCGGGGCCGCCCGACTAACCTCGAACAGCAGGTACCTCCCCGGCCCAGGTTTCGGTCGCCAGCGGCCACCCGGCCACCCGCACCTTCCCCCGTCAGTTTTAGAATTCTTTGCTCTTTCCCTCCCCGCGGTTAGTTGTTGCTACCGTGTGCGAGTGAAAACGACGTGTGCTGATGCGGTTGGTGATAGGGGCCCTAGCAAACGTCTTGAACTGGTCTGGGCGAGTTTTTGTTTGTTTGTTTGGCTGGTTTTTTAACATCGCCCGACTTGAACCTCTTTAATTTGGTGTGCGTGTGTGGAAAGTGTAATTGGAATGTCAGCATCAGAAACTGAGAGCCGAATGCTTATTTATTTAGAGTGGCAGGAGTATGCAATAATTCAGTCAGCAAGCACGTTTAAAGTTTGCAGAGTACCATTCATGATTTCTCTGCCCGACCACTCTCTCATTCTCTCTCTGCAGCTTACCTTCTTAGCTATTGACTGTGGATAACATCCTAATTCTTCTGGACTTTTCCCGGCAACATCTAATCCTTTAGGAAACAGTTTCCTTTAGGAAACAGCCAAGAGAATTTGGCTGGTGTGCAAGGAGGGGTACATAGTAAGATAAGAAATAGGAAAGGTCGATTCAAACCAGATTGTGAACAACCTTAAAATCTATGCTTGGAAGTTTGAACTTTATTCTGAAAAGCAGTAGTTTCCATAGTGACTGCACATAAGAAATACTGTGTAGCTTTTGCAGCTACAGAGTCTCTGATCTCTTTCTCAAATATTCTGACTCAACAGTTGTTTCCAGAGTGCAACCAGGTTTGAGAATCATGGCCATACTAGTAGGACTCTGCAGAAAACAATTGTATCTCCCACTGTGCACTTATGACATAGTCCATAGATGTTGAGTGGCTTGAATTGTCGTTTATTTTATTCATTTATGCACGCAGAAAATAAGTTTATAGAAGGAAAATTACAGTTACCAAAAAATAGAAATGTATATAGAGCTATATGATAATTGTTCATAGAATAACTGCAATAAATGTGATTACATCTTGTAGAAAAACTGATGTCCCAAAATATTTTAGTAACAAGAATCAGGCGTTTGGTAAGCCATGAAAAAGGCATAGAAAGTCACAGTACAGGGTACTTTGAAAGATGAATATTCATGCATCAGGCTGTAGATTATTAGAAGGGAAAGATGTGGGAAGGGATCAATTTTTTTTAACATGTTCGAAATTGTATGGAAAATGGAAAACAAGTGATAAGTGTTTATATCAGTATGTTTACTGCAGTAAATAATGTGAGAAATCGCAAATTTACTTTGAACTATGATGGTCTGTGTGAGTTGTTTCATTATATTAGAAAGTTAATTTAAAATAGATTCTACAAATGCTAGTCCCTAAGCTGAGATTTAAAGGAATGGTTTGAATTTAAGATTTGAATCTCTAATACAAGGAGAAAATAGATTCAAATGGCACAAATGGAAGTACCTGAGATCAAACAAACCTTTGGGTAAGACAAATGTGACTATTATAGGCCCACCCTTGGGGATCTTCTGCATGTCGTTGAAATCCAGTTCTGAAATTTTTACCCATAATGATCTCCCAAGAGCCCTCAGCAAAATGTCAACTGTGCAACCCACTTTCAGATACAGTTTTCTAGGAAGCCTCTTATTAGTCAAGTTGCTGCAGCCTCACATTCTAAGGTATGGCCTTGCTTGGGTGGTATGGAATAAAGAATACTGAAGGAATTGTAATAAGACAGTCTTGTGGAACCTTAGATGGAAATGGGAATAAGTCAATTTAATGAAATTAGTATTTAGAGAACTGTGAAAATGAATATGCAGAGAGTCACAGGGTATATTTGGTACACAAGTATATTGTGATTGGTTCTGCAGCAGTTGAGGGCTGGCAAAAGGGATGTCTTTGTCCTCCTGCCACATAGTCATGTTTTGAGGAGTGATGGATTTAAAATGAAAAGTTTAGCTTGGAAACTTGAGATGTAAATTAAACAGTACTTTAGATGAATATGCATAACCATAAAGTTACCACACAGCATGCAATATGTCCACAACGGTTTTATTTGACTAAGATACACTCCTCTTTGGATTGCTGTTGGAATTTTTTTAAAGCTTACATTAGAAATAATTTTTCTTCCTTAGATTTGATAAAATTGAACAAACAAAATGAACACTTCAGGGACAAATTAGCAAAGAAACTTTTACAGTATTTGAAAACACTAAATACAATATATGTATTTTCTTATTCTATACTGGTATGATAAAGTTCTTTTAAAATAATAGTAGATGTTTAAGATGTTACAGTTAAGAAAACAGATATCTGGTAAAGTTCAGTAAAATTGTATATGTGTGTGCATAACCTTCTTCCCAAACAAATTTGTGGAGATTTACAAACATAGATGTAAGGGCTAAAGGGCCATAAGGCTAAGTATATCAAGATTCTTCACTTCTACTGATAGAAAACCCTGACCAAACTGGAAGTAGTCAAGCAAACAAACAAAACAGTGAGTTTATTATAACTTCATATTATTGCAAAATATAGCAGTGGGGCTGATTTCATAAAAAGTTTTAGTCAGAGGCTCAAATGCTGTACCAACATCTCAGGATTTCTCTACTTTTCTAGTCTGCCTTCTACTTTCTAAGCTTCGGCTTCAGACTCTATGGGAACTCTATTGCCTGTACCATTGCGGATTTCATGTGGAGTCTGCCAGTTATAATACCTGAAAGTTCTTTGAACTCCTAGTTCAAAGATACTTTCAGGTATTATAACTGGCAGACTCCACATGATACTTAGGCTGGCCACGTTTTCTTTTAAACATTATGAATTACAGTGAGAAATGTAGTTATTGCAAAGGCATTATTCGGTGTTGCCAGGGTATTATAAGCTGCAAATCTGCATATCAGTTAAGGCTCCTTTCTGGTAATCAGCTTATGCTCTGTTTACTAAGTGCAAAGCTACATTGACATAGTTTTCACACTATCATTATGTGTCTTTAAATAACTGACTTTTTAATACATGAACCAATATTTCTCATACTTAAGGTGCCTCGGGGTAATACATATTTTATTATGACTTGCAGCTGGTTTGTGAATATCATAGTATGGGATTACTAGACAAACTTTCGGGTTTGCTTGGCCTGAAGAAGAAGGAAGTTCATGTTTTGTGCCTTGGGCTGGATAACAGTGGCAAAACAACAATCATTAACAAACTCAAACCTTCAAATGTAAGTATTTTTGTTAGATGCTTTATGTAGTTTTTGGTACTAGAGAAAGTTAATATGCAGAATTATTTTGTTTGACATCGTAACTTCATATAGTCAAGTTAGGAAATTTTCTTAACCTTGTGGCACCTTTAAGTATCGGTTAGCCATAATTTGCAGTGCATTTTGTGTACTAATAAATAAATCTTGACTATGAAACTAGAATATTCTTTTTAAATGACATTTTTTCCCACAAGATCCTCACAAATTTGCTGAGGTTACTTTTAAGGTTGCATTGCTTTCTTTTTACTTCCTTCTTCACAGAAGGTGCAAAACAAAGAGAAAGATGAACCAATTTTATAGGTTTTATGGATAATTAGACAATTTTTCCCAAAAATGTGTTATGCATACTAGTAAGAGTAAGCAAGATTATTTCAAGCAATGTGTATGCCCATTTTATTTTAATAACTGGAAAATATGTAAAGCTAGCACATTGAACATAAGATGTAAAAGTTAATAAAATAAAATAAAGATGTAAAAGTTAGACTTAGGTTCTACTATGTATAAAGTGAACCCACCTAACAGTGCTTTTCTAATTTCTAGTACCATTTCCTGAGCCTTAATCTTAAGACAACTTTCCTGTCTTTTTTTTTTCCTGTCTTATAAGAAAAATTGACCTCCAGGTCCTGAAATCAAAGTAATTTATTTTTTGTTGTTGTTGCTAAAAGCCAAGAGTCACTTGAAATGGGACTTCTTAAAGGCTTCCAAACCTCTGTCACTCAGGTATAGATAGGTATAACACTTGGTTCTTTCCTACTTGGAGTCCAAGTAGAGTTTTCTGTGAGCTTACATCCATTATGGAACATTATCTTTTGTTAATTAAATGAATTAATTATAGAAATCTACATCTCTCTGATAGGAAATAACTTGCAAGAAAATTGTGCATCTTATTTTATAGTAAAGTTGGGCTTTTTGTGTGTTTGTGGATAAAAGCAAGTAGGTATTTCCTGGACCCATGGTGGCTTTTTATATTAAGCTGCCCTAATGTTTGTTCATTGTTAATATACTGAATTTGCTGGCATTTTCTAAATTGATTAGGTAGAGAAGGAAGACATTTTATTTTAGCCAGATCCTTCTTTTCAAGACTCTGGTCTTAGTTGTCATTTTTGTTACAGATATGTTTTGTACACCTTTGTTTTAAAATTCCAATCTTTCTCCAACTTGCAAATACACATGCCCTCATTGTCACATCATCCGGTTTTAGATTCCTTTTTTATTGATACATAATAGTTGTATATATTTGGAGAGTACATATAATATTTTTATAACATTCATACATTGTGTAATAATCAAATCAGGGTAGTTGGAATAGCCATCACTTCAAACATTTATCTTCCTACTGGGAACATCTGAACTCTTTTAACTATTTGGAAATGTACAATAAAATGTTAATTATAGTCACCACAACCACTGAACTAACTAGATGCTACTCCTCTAACTGTATTTTCATAGCTATTGATAAACCTCTTCATCTCTATCTTTCACATACCTTTCCCAGCCTCTGGTAACCACCAGTCTGCATTCTATTTCTATGATATCCACTTTTTTAACATCCCATTTATGGGTGAAAACATGTGATATTTGTCTTCTGTGCCTGGCATATTTCACTTAACATAATGACCTTCCATTCCATCCATATTGCTACCAATGACAGGATTTCATGCTTTTTTATGACTGAATAATATTCAGGTGTGTGTGTATTTGTTTTCCTCTACCCATTCATCCACTGATGGATACCTAAGGTTGATTCTTGGCTATTGTAAATAGTACTGCAATAAATACGGGGTTGCAGATATCTCTTTAGTATGTTGATTTCTTGTCTATGGATGTGTACTTAGCAGTGGAATTGCTGGGTCATATGATAGCTCTATTTATAGTTTTGTGAGGAACCTCCATGCAGTTTTTTCTAGTGGCCATACTAATTTGCATTTTCACCAGCAGTGTGTGAGAGTTCCCCTGTCTCTACATTCTTGCCAGTATTTATTATTTTTTGTCTTTTTGATAAAAGCCATTCTAACTGAGATGAGATGTCTGATTGTGGTTTTGATATGCATTTTCCTGATAATTCATGAAGATGAGCATTTTTTAATATAGTATTTAGCCATTTGTATGTCTTTTGGGAAATGTCTATTTAGATCTTTTACCCATTTTTTAATCGGAGTGGTTTCTTTAAATATCAAATTGAATTCCTTCTACATTCTGGCTATTAATCCCTTGTTGGAAGAATAGTTTGTAAATAATTTCTCCCATTATGTAGGTAGTCTCTTCACTTTTTTGATTTTCCTAGCTTGATATAACCCCCTTTATCTACTTTTGCTGTAGCTCCTGTGCTATTGAGGTCTTACCTCCAAAATCTTTGCCCAGATCAATGTCCTGAAGGATTTCCCGTATGTTTTCTTCCAGTGGTATCATAGGTTCAGATCTTAAATCTGTGTCTTTAATCCATTTTGGGTTTTGTGTATGGTAAGAAATAGAGGTCTAGTTTCATTCTTCTGCATTTGGTTATCCAGTTTTTCCAGCACTATTTCTTGAAAAGTGTCCTTTTCCCAGTGTATGTTCTTGGCACCTTTGTTGAAAATGATTTGGTTGTAAATATGTGAATGTATTTCTGGGTTCTCTATTCTGTTCCATTGCTATATATGTCTGTTTTTATGCTAGAACCATGCTGTTTTGGTTATTAGGGCTTTGTACTGTATTTTGAAGTCAGGTAATGTGATACCTCCAGCATTGTTGTTTTTGCTCAAGATGACTTGAGTTATTTGGAGGCTTTTGTGATTCCATACAAATTTTAGGATTGTTTTTCTATTTCTGTGAAGAATGTCATTGGTCTTTTGATAGGAATTGCGTTGAATATTTAAATCACTTTACATAGTATAGACATTTTAACAAAATTAATTGAGCATGAGATACAGGTTTCCATATTTTTGTGTGTCCTCTTAGTTTCTTTCATCAGTGTTTTATAGTTTTCATTGTAGAGAGATCTTTTACTTCTTTGGTTAAATTTATTCCTAGACATTTTATATTTTTTGTAGCTATTGTAGATGGAATTGATTTCTTTATCAGATTAGTTACTGTTGCTATATATAAATGCTGCTGATTTTTTGTATATTAATTTTGTGTCCTGGAACTACACTGAATTGATTTATCACTTCTAACAGTTTTTTGGTGGAAAGGTTTTTCTAAATATAAGATCATGTCATTTGTGAGCAAGGATAATTTTACCTCTTCCTTTCCATTTTTAGTGTCCTTTATTTCTCTTGCCTAATTTGCTCTGGCTAGCACTTGCATTACTGTATTTAATTAAAAAGTGGGCATCCTTTTTTTGTTCCAGAGGTTAGAGGAAAGACTTTCAGTTTGCCCCCTTCAGTATGATGCTAGCTATGGTTTTGTCATAATGGCCTTTATCATTTTGAGGTATGTTTATTCTAACCATTTGTTGAAATTTTTATCATAGAAGAACGTTGACTGTTATCAAATGCTTTTTTCAGCATCTATTGAAATGATCACATGGTTTTTGTCCTTTATGTTAATGTGATGTATCATATTTATTGATTTGTACGTGTTGAACCACCTTACATCCCTGTGATAATCCCACTTGATCATGGTAAATTATCTTTTGACTGTGTTATTATATTTAGTTTGTTAGCATTTTGTTGAGGATTTTACATATACATTTAGTGGGAATATTGGCCTGTAGTTTCCTTTTTTATTTTGTTTTGTCCTTGTCTAGTTTTTATATCAGGGCAATTCTGGCCTTGAAAAATGAGCCTGGATATATTTTTTCTCTTCAGGTTTTTTTGTCTAGTTTGAGAAGAATTGATATTAGTTCTTTCTGTTAAATGTCACTACTCATTATTGGTCTGTTCAGGTTTTTGTTGTTGTTGTTGTTGAGTTGAAGTCTCACTCTGTCACCCAGACTGGAGTGCAGTGGCTGCTCCCAGCCACTGCAGCCTCGACCTGCTGGGCTCCGGCAATTCTTCCGCCTCAGTCTTCCAAGTAGCTGGAACTAAAGGCACGCGCTACCATGCCCAGCTAATTTTTCATTTATTGTAGTGATGAGGTCTCGCCAAGTTGCCCGTGCGGGTCGCGAACCCACGGGCTCAGGCAATCCACTCACCTCAACCTCCCAAAGTGCTGGGATTACAGGCTGAGCCACCGAGTCTGGCGGTGTTTTGTTTTTTTTGATGGTTCAATCTTGGTAGGTTGTATGTGTCCAGGAATTGATCAGCTTCTTCTAGGTTTTCCAATATGTTTGTGTGTAGATGTTCATAAGAGTCACTAACAATCATTTGTACTTCTGTGGTATCAGTCCTTTCTCTGTTTTTGTTTCTGACTTTATTTCTTTGGGTCTTCTCTCTTCTTTTCCTAGTAAGTTAACAGTTTGTTGGTATTTGTCTTTTTTTTTTTTTGAGTCAAAGACTCACGCTGTCGCCTAGGCTGGAATGCAGTGGCATCCTCACAGCCACCAGAGTCTGGACCTGCTGAGCTCAGGCAATCCTTCCACCTCAGCCTTCCAAGTAGCTGGAACCACCGATGTGTACCACTGCATCCAGCTAAGTTTTTGGTTGATTGTAGAGCTGACGAGGACTCACCAAATTGTCCATGCTAGTCTCAAACCCCTGGGCTCAAGCAATCCTCTCGCCTCCACCTCCCAAAGTGCTGGGATTACCTGGTGATATTTATCTTTTCAAGAAACCAGTTTTTCAGTTTGTTCGTCTTTTGTACTTTTTTTCTGTCTCAATATTATTTATTTCTGCTCTGATGTTTATTATTCCTTTCCTTCTGCTAATTTGGGGATTTTGTTTGTTCTTTTCTGGTTCCTTGAAGTACGTTGATAGGTTGTTTATTTGGAGTCTTCCTACTTTGTGATATAGAAGTTTATTGCTATAAGCTTCTCTCTTAGTAATGATTTTGCTGTATCCATATATTTTGGTATATTAAGTTTCCAATATTATTTGTTTTATAAAATATATTAATTTTCTTCTTAATTTCTGCATTAACCCAATCATCATCCCGGAACATGTTGTTTAATTTCCATGTGTTTATATAGTTTCCAAAGTTCCTCTTGTTATTGTTTTCTAATTTTATTCTATTGTGGTCAGAAAAGATATTTGACATGATTTTGACCTTTTTGAATTTCTTGTGACTTGTTTCATGGTCTAACATATGGTCTATTCTGGACAGTGTTCCTTGGGTTGCGAATAATGTTTATTCTGCAACTGCTGGGTGAGATGTCCTATAAAATGTCTGTTAGGTCCACTTGGTTTAGAGTGCAGTTTAAGTCTGATATTTTTGTTGTTGATTTTGCTGTCTAGATTATCTGTCCATTACTGAAAATAGAGTGTTGAAGTCACTTACTCTTATTATATTGTAGTCTATCTCTTCCTACATTAGTGGTTGCTTTATATATTTGGGAAGTCCAGTATTGGATGTGTATATATTTACAATTATCATATCTTTATTATGAATTTATCCCTTTATCATCACATAGTGACCTTCCTTTCCTCTTTTTATACTCTTTGACTTATAGTCTAGTTTGATATACTTATAGCTACTTTACTTTTTTTGGTTTCCATTGTATGGAATTTCTTCTTCCATCCTTACATTTTTAATCTATGTGTATCTTTATAGGTAAAATGAGTTTCTTATAGGCAGCATATATTTAGATCTTGTTTTTATCATTTTGTTTTTATCTATTTAGCCACCCTTTTTTAATCGAATAACTTAGTCCATTTACATTTAATGTTATTATTGATAGGTAAGAACTTACCATTACCATTTTGTTCCTTACTTTGTGGTTGTTTTGTACTCCTCTCTTTCTTTCATCTTTTCTTGAGGAAGTGGTTAAGTGATGATTTTGGGGGCAGGTTAAGTTGTTTACTCTAGTTGCCCCAACTGGAGTGCAGTGACACCATCATAGCTCACTGCAGCTTCGACCTTCTGAGTTCAAGCAATCCCCCCCACCTCAGCCTCCCGAGTAGCTGGAACTGTAGCCATGTACCCCCATGCCCAGCTAACTTACTTATTTTTTGTAGAGATGAGGTTTTGCAGTGTTACTTAGACTGGTCTCAAACTCCTGGGCTCAATCAATCCTCCCGCCTCAGCTTCCCAAAGTGCTGGGCTTGTAAGTGTGAGCCACTGCAGTCGGCAGGTTGGCAGTATTTTTCTTTTTAGCACTTTGACTGTGTTGTCCCACTGCCTCATGGCCTGTATGGTTTCTGCTAAGAAGTCTTTTATCAGACAGATCAGCACTCCTTTTTATGTTATTTACTTCTTTTCTCTTGCTACTTTTAGTATCCCCTCTTTTTCCTTTGAGAGTTTGATTATTATATGCCTTGGAGTAATCTCATTAGAGTTGAATCTATGGACTTCCTGAACCTCAATATTTGTTTCCTTTTTTAGTTGTAGAAAGTTTTCTGTTATTTCTTCTTTGAATAACCTTTCTACTCCTTGCTCTTTCCCACCTTCCTCTTAAACACCAGTGATTCTTAGCTTTGTTTTTTTAAAGTTATTTTTTATATCTTGTAGGTAGTCTTCATTCCTTTCTTTTTTTTTTTTTTGAGTTGGAGTCTCACTCTGTCCCCAGACTGGAGTGCAGTGGCCGCTCCTGGCCACTGCAGCCTCGACCTGCTGGGCTCCGGCGATCCTTCATTCCTTTCCATTCTATTTTTTTCTCTGTATATTTCCAAAAGTCTTTCTTTGAGCCCACTGGTTCTTCTGCTTGATCCATTCTGCTAGCAGCCTGTAATATATTTTTCAGTTTGGCATATTATTTCTCAGTTTCAGGATTTCTGTTTGATTTTTTAAATTATTATAAAAAGTATTATTATATTTTAAATCATTGTTAAATTTCTCTGATAAGTTTCTGAATTGCTTTTCTTTGTTATCTTGGAGGTTGCTGATTTTCCTTAGACATGCTGTTTTTAATTCTTGATATGGGAGATCACACATCATCATCTCATTAGAGTTGGTCACTGGCTTCTTGTTTTGTTCACTGGAGTAGGTCGTGGTTCCCTATTTGCTGTTATTTCTTGTGGTCACATGTCTTAGTCTTCACACTGAAAGATTGTTTATTCCAGTTTTTTCTTTCTGGCTTATTTTGGTCCTTCTTGGATATGTTTGCTTAGAGGTTCTTTGCAATTCGCCTGTTAGATTTCTTTTAACCTAGTTCACGGCCTCCTTTTTAGAACTTGATGGTGCTTAAGCCAAGTTTGTCTCAGCTCTTACGAATGTTCAGAAAACTGCCCATCCCAGGTAGGATAAGTCACAACGGGGATGGGTACCCTTGGCCTTGTGGGAAAGCTGGCCAGGGTTTCCTGCCCAGTGATTCTGTGGAGCATGCCCACTACAGCATGATGCTGCTTGAACTTTGATTTGGCATCTCCTTTGGCTGAGATAAAAAGCACACTTTCATAGGCCAAGATTTCTAGTCCCACTTCTCTTTATCTCAAGCTCCCCTCAGGCATTTTTCTTTCATATAGGCTCTCGGGAAGCTTCCCATCAGTTGAGGTGTGGATGGTTTTCCTCCAAAGGAACTCAGGATGCTGGAAATGCTGGCTGTCTGCCTCAGTCTCACTTTTTACAGTGCAGAAACCATGATTCCAAGGGGAATTTTTCACATGATGACTGGAAGTGTAGAGAAAGAACATCACAAATCTATAAGTTCATTTTTTTTATTGTCTGCTCAGCATATTTCACATCTTTGTTGCCTTGGGGACCATCTTACTCTCAGATTTGAGTTCTGGGATATTGCTGGTAATACTCTCAGCTCTGGACATTTGTTTTTGGTTTTCTCGGAGTGGGGGTGGGCATGGGGAATGGTAGTGAAGCCAGATTGCTTCCACTTTATTTTGGTGATGTCACTCTAAAATGCTAATATTTAAGGTAGTCTAAAATTGCTCAATTGATAACTTGTATATTCAGTTGATAACTTACTAAATTTCTCCACATTATAATAGAGTATAGATCTTGTCTTTTTCAACACTGAATACCGAATACTTTGAATAATACTTGACGCTTTGGGTTAATGGATTGATGGATGGTTTTTTTATTTTAATTTTTGTGCATTATATTTGATGGTACCAAGGATAATATTTTTAGCAGACTTGATGACACTAACAAAATAGGTTTCCTCTCATAATCTTGTTCTATTCCTCATGTTTGCCTATCTCTGGACTGTCTCAGGTGGTCTGTTCCACTTAAGCAATTGTTGTTTCTTGCTATCTATAGGGGATTGTTTTCAGGATACCCGTTCCCCTAACCCCTGTTTTATCCTCCCACTCACTTCCCACATCTATGGATACCAGATTCCATAGATATTCAAGTCACTTTTATGCAAAAGTGTATAAAATGGCCTGGTATTTGCATATAACCTAGACACCTTCTCCCATATATTTTAAATCATCTCTATATTACTTATAATCCCTAATACAATGTAAATACTATGCAAATAATGTTATACAGTTTTTTTATTATTAATATTTTCATCCATAATTGGTTAAATCTGCAAATGTAAAACCTGTAGATACAGAGGACCAACTCTAATGCCTATCATCTGCTTGCTTTACGTCATTCTTGTCCAATTTAGAAAATGATCTAATGTATTCTTGTATACTGCAGAGGGAGATTAATGTTGGAGACTATCTTTTGGAGTACTTTACAGGAAAATAAGTTCCACTTGAGTCTGAAAGCAGTAGTTCACATGTCTTGTTCCATATTGACTAATTTGTGGAGTTTTCTTTTTCTGATTACTTTCCACTAGAATTTTAGAAGTGAGTTTGTGAATTTTATTCTTACAAGTAAAATATCAAGTTAAAGAGGAGCTTCTCTGGAAACAAAGAGTTTGTGAAGAAGCTAAGTGATTATGTGGAGGCTAGGCAGATGTTCTAATTACGATTCAATAAGGACAGAGTTACTATTGTGAAGTTTATTTTTTGAGATTTCTTTAAACTTCTATCTTCCTTACTTTTTTGCTATTGGTATGTTGTTCCTCACAATAATAGCTCATGATTTTATCATGCTATAGGGACATTAAAAATCCTCAAAATCAAAATAGCAGGGGTTTGGGGACAATGAAAATCAGAAAACTCTTTATTCCAAATGTTGTTCTGCAAGGAAGGAACCTAAGGCTTGAGGTAGGAATCTCAGTAGCAAGAAGTACATTTTGTCTAACATGAAAAGAAAGATATTTTTGGAAAAATACTAGAGTAGTTCATAGGATGTAAAAGAGAAAAACTGAATAAACAAACTTAAAGCCAAAGCCAGGGGCTCTCTGGGAGGGCCTTTCACTAGCACATTACCGTTAAGGTGATCAAGCTTCAGTGACTTTTCAACTTCTCTTTTCATTTGAATTTAAATTTCCCAGAAGTAGGTTAACACAGTAAGCATAGTATATGGGACAAAAATTTCCCCTGTACTGTTCCTTTTTTTACATAATGCCAACAAGATGAACTGAAGGGAATTTTTTTTTTTTTTGAGTTGAATTCTCACCCTGTTGCCCAGGCTGGAGTGCAGTGGCACGCTCATGGCCACCACAGCCTCAACCTACTGGGCTAAGGCAATCCTTCCGTGTCAGCTTTCGAAGTAACTGGAACTACAGGTGCACATTACCATGCCCGGCTAATTTTTTTGATTTATTGTAGAGACGATATCTCGCCAAGTTGCCCAGGCTGATCTCGAACCCCTGGACTCAGGCAATCCTCTCACCTCGACCTCCCAAAGTGCTGGGATTACAGGTTTGAGCCACCACGCCCAGCCTGGAATTTTTTTTTCTTAAGTTACACTTGTGGCAGGATGCAAAAAATTGGGGATAAAACTGAAATTAGTGAGAATGTTACTATAATCATATCAGACATTTGTTGAGTTTGTATTGTGTTGAGTATTTTGCTTGTATTTTTTGTTTATAATTGTAGAATCGGGGTTGCATTTGAAGATTTGCTGCATAAATATACTGTGCAAATGGTGAGGTTTGGGCTTCTGATGAGCCGACTTGTCCATGTGTTCTTTCCTCTTCCTCTCTCCGCCTTTTGGTATTGTTCACTGTCTATTCTCATTCTTGTACCCATGAGTAACCCACTTATGAGTGAGAACATAGGGCATTCATTTTTCCATTTCTATAACAATTCACTTAGAATGATGGCTTCCAGCTGTATCATGTTGCTGCAAAGGACATGATTTCATTCTTTTTTATGACTGCGTAGTATTCCATGGTGTGTATGTGCCACATTTTTTTATCCAGTCCACCATCAGTGAGCACCTGGGTTGGTTTCATGTTTTTGCCATTGTGAATAGTGCTGTGATAAATGTGTGAGTGCACTTGTATTTTTGGAAGAATGATTTATGCTCCTTTGGGTATATACCCAGAAGTGGGATTGCTGGGCCGAATGGGAAATCTATTTTTAATTATTAGAAAAATCTCCAAACTGCTTTCCACAGGAGTAGATCAGCTTACATTCTCACCAATAGTGTATGAGAATTCCCTTTCCTCCACAGCCTCACCAACATCTGTTGTTTTTTCATGATAGCCATCCTGACCAGTATGAGATGGTATCTCGTTCTTTTGATTTGCATGTCTCTGATAATTAGTGATGTTGAACATTTTTTCATATGTTTGTTGGCTACTTGTATGTCTTACTTTGAGAAGTATCTGTTCATGGACTTTGCCCTTTTTTAATGGGGTTATTTGTTTTGTTTCTGTTGGTTTTTTTAAAAATATATTTATTTATTTGTTTCTTATAGGGTTGTAGGATACAAATGAGGTTTTGTTACACAAGTAGGCTGCATGCAGGTGAAGTTTGGGCTTTTAGGTGGCCCTCATTCCCCCTGGTAGTGTCCCCTTCCTCCTTCCTCGCCCACTCCCCCATCCTTGCCTAGCAACTGTCAGTCCCCGAGCTTGTGCTAATGTGACTGGTGTTCAGGGCCCACTTATACGTGAGAATGTGCAGTGTTCAGTTCTTTGTTTCTGTGATAATTCGCTTAGTCTCCAACTGCACCCACGTTGCTGTGAAATCCATGATTTTGTTCTTCTTTCTGGCTGTGTAATACTCCATTGTGTGTATGTATCACATTTTCCTTTATCCAGTCTGCTTTTGATGGGATCAGGGTTGGTTTCATGTTTTTTGCTATTGTGAATAGTATGGCAATAAACGTGCATGTACAGATAGATGTCTTTTTGGTAGAATGATTTATGTTCCTCTGAGTAAATTTCCAGGAGAGAGCTTGCTGGATCATATGGAAGATCAATTTTTAGTTCGAGAAATTCCTGTCGATTTGTTTTTGTTTTGAGTTCTTTACAGATTCTGGGTACTAGGCCTTTGTCAGATGCATAGTTTGCAAATATTTTCTACCAGTCTGTGGATTGTTTCTTTTGATGGTTTCTTTTGCTGTGCAGGAGCTTTTTATCTTGAAAAGGTCCCACTTGTCAATTTTAGATTTTGCTGTATTTGATTTTGAGGAACTGGTCATGAATTCATTGCATAGTCCAGTCTCCAGAAAGCTGGTTCCTAGGTTTTCCTTTAAAATTTTTATATTTTGAGGTCTTATATTTATATCCCGGATCCATTTTCTCAGGATCGTTTGTTGAAGAGGGTGTCTTTTCCCCAATGTTTGTTTTTATTGGCTTTGTCAAAGATGAGTTGGTTGTAGGTCAGTGGTTTTATTTCTGTGTTCTCTATCCTGATCCATTGGTCTATATGTTTGTTTTTGTACCAGTACTGTACTGTTGAGGTTTCTTTAATTGTCATGATAACTTTATGAGTTAAGGATATTAATATATTTTACATTTGCGAATACCAGGCTTAGAGAAGTTAAATAGCTTGTCCAAGGTAGCATAGCCAATTAGGAGTAATTAGGAGGCTGTTGTAGTAATTCACCACTAGAAATGATAAGAACCTAAACTAAGTTAGTGAGATAAAACCCATGTAGCTTAGGGAATGATTATATAGAGAATGTGAATAAAAAAGGAGGAGTCAAGAATAATGTCAAAGCATCTGGATCAGAAAGTAGATGGACTTTTATAAACAGAACGGTTTCGATACTGGAAGTGCCAGGAGTCATTTGCTCTGTTAGGATGTCAGTATAATGCATTTTAATTGTCTATGGAACCTGTCATCAGGTCTCCTTTGTACCCTAGCCCTCTGTCAATCTTCTTCACACAGAATTCCCTACCAGAGCCTTCAAGTCCCACCTCTTTTACATCAACGTATACCGCTCTTTTACTTACTCTGCTCACCACACATTCAGGCTTGCTACATTCCTGTGTGATGAGTTCCTTCCTGCCTTACGATCACCACACTGATACTTCTGACTGGAATGCTTGTTGCCAATAACTTGTCATTGCATTTCCCTCTTGACATTCACTCATGAGTCGGATGTCACCTCTTAGAGGGGCTTATCCTGTGCTTTCTTCTTCTACACTACCTTCCAACCACTTTCTACCCTGCTGCCTTTCACCCCAATCTCTTGTCTTCGGACTTAATCACGTTTTCTTTTGTTAGTTGAAATTGTTAACTTTATGTTTGGGACATGAGAGCAGTTCTGATCATATATAAACTCAATAAGTATATGTGGAAATATTAGAAAGTACTACATATGAATTCAGGGTGATTTATTAAACCACTCATAAAAACTTCATGTGTCCTTGGTAACTTGCAGTAAGCCACAAAATATAAATGAAGACATGTACGTTATGCAGACTCATAATTAGTAAGCTTCACATTTCTATAAACAATTTACACTCAGTGATCCTATTACAAAAATTATAATTTTGTTTAATCCTGTAATCTCCTTAGTAGCAAACTTTTAAAGTGGAAAAGAAATCTGGATGCTTTTTCTTTAACTTGAGGAAAGAATCATCTCTAGTAATTGCATATTCTAAACTTTGTCTTTTCTCTTGAAGGCTCAATCTCAAGATATAGTTCCAACAATAGGATTCAACATAGAGAAATTCAAATCATCCAGGTAATTGACTTTATCCCTGTGACTAAGAAGTTGTAGATTAAAAATAACAATATTAGATCTACCTGATCATTCTTCTTACTCTTAGAAAAATTAACTTTTGTTTCAGAATCCTATAGGTACAGAGTTTATACAAACTGATAGCATCACTAGCAAAGAAAACATATTTTTTATGTTATCTACTAATAAGTTTATTTTACAGAACTTTTACTTGAAAATTGGCCCATTTTGAATATATTAAGATTGATTTCTTTGATTGAAAACAATGTAAGATTTTAAGTAAAAGTTATAATTTTAGTTAGTAGTTTGTAATGTCATGCTTTGCTTCTTCTTTTGTAGTTTGTCTTTTACGGTGTTTGATATGTCAGGTCAAGGAAGATACAGAAATCTCTGGGAACACTATTACAAGTAAGTACATTTGTAAATGTTGATTAACAGATGTTTATATTTTAATAATATTTATTAGAAATCCAAATTCTGTGACTGGGCTGTATGTTTATTTCTTATATAATGTATGCACATTTTCTAGTTTTAGAAATATAATATCATACTCCATATTGTTTCTCAAATGCTTCAGGTCCTGCATGGCTTTGGGCCTGTGCATGTATGTGCTGTTCTTTCTGTATTTAATGCCCTGTTCTATCCAACTTCACTTCTGTTTAAGGTTAACATATTCATGTTTTCAGAACCAGCTCAAAAGTCACCTCTTCTGAAGTTTTGCTGTTTTGCCCAATCGTTCTGTCCCCAGTGTTCATACAATACTTTGTCCATTTACATCTCTGTAATCATACTTACTTAAGTCTTGAAGCTGCTTCTGTAGTGAGGGTGTGAACTCCTCAAGGGAAGAGATTATTAAAAATATTTCTTCAAGAACTAGTATGATGCTTAGCATATAGGTCAGTAAATATTATTGACTAAATTGAGTTTAAAAATAGCAGTACTCCAGCCTTGGCAACATAGCTAGACCCTTTCTCTACAAAAAAATTTTTAAAAATTAGCCAGATGTGGCATGAGCCTGTTTTCTCAGCTACTCTCAAGTTGGAAAGATAACCTGTGTCCAGGAGGTTGAATCTACTGTGAGCCATGATTATGCCACTGCACTCCAGCCTGGGTGACAGAGTGAGACCTCAACTAAAAAAAAAACAAAACAAAAAAAGGGTTGTCTAGCAGTTGATCCATTTGTTCTACCATCAATTCTAAAGAAGATATTTTTCAGAAGATGCTCACAAACTATAATTGACCCTTTATATCTTTGGGTTCCACATCCCTGGGTGTAACCAACTGCAGATAGAAAATATTCAAGGATAAAAATGCTACAAAGTTCCAAAAAGCAAAATCTGATTCACCACGCACGAAGTGCTATAATTGAATTCATGGGAAAGAAGTGGTAGATAGGCATTTTACTAGTAATATTAGTATATTATAAGTAATCTAGGGATGATTTAAAGTATATGGAAGTATGTACATAAGTTTTATGCAAATATTATGCCGTTTTATATGAGGGACTTAAGCATCCTAAGATTTTGGCATTTGCGGGACGTTGAGGAACTAATCCCCCACTGATACCAGGTGTGACTATACTTCAGAATAACAGGTGTCGAGTTACTAGGACCAAATATGTTATACTTCTCAAGATTTGCATGTGGTGTTAAAATAAATTCATTAATTTCTAATATTGCTAAGCCTCCTTCATTTAAGAGCAATGTAACTCACTTTTGAAGTCTCTGTAGCCTTGTATAATTATGTCTTGAAATGGCATGTGATGACAGCCAGATCACGTCTAGATTTTGACTGATTAGCTCTTTCCTGCTAATGTGAAAACAAACATATTCTTGGGATATGAACCAAAGGAGATTTATTCAATATACTCTTTTTTGCAGTGAATATTTTAATAAAGCAAAGTCCTATTTAAATCATAGATCTGCCAGGCTCGGTGGCTCAGCCTATAATCCCACGCCTTTGGGAGGCTGAGGTGAGTGGATTGCCTGAGCCCGCGGGTTCGAGACCCGCCTGGGCAGTGAGACCTCATCTCTACAATAAATCAAAAAATCAGCCGGGCGTGGTAGCACATGCCTGTAATTCCAGCTACTTGGAAGACTGAGGCGGAAGGATCGCCGGAGCCCAGCAGGTCGAGGCTGTGGTGGCCGGGAGCGGCCACTGCACTCCAGTCTGGGCGACAGAGTGAGACTCCAACTCAAAAAAAAAAAAAAAATCATAGATCCAGGGGTCATCAGAGGTAGAGAGAAAGGAGAGTGCCTCAGATTTGAGGGTTAGTTTGGGAAAGTGGCATGTTTGTGGTGGTATGCATTCAATTCTCTGGGGAAATGTGGAATTTTTTTTAAAAGGAAATATGACTTTTTAGTACAGGATTTTTTAATTCCTTCTCTAATTAGTTGATAAATAACTCCTTTTTAAAAAAGTATTTGCTTTACCTACTTTTTAAAAATGCATTTATTTTAATTACACAGAAGAGAAATATACAGAAGATTATACTTCAAAAATCTTCAGAATCTTTTTGAAAGAAATATATGAATTTTGACATATTATGGATAAATTGTAGTTTGAATGGTGACATGGTTACTATTGAGAAGTCAACAATATTAAATTTATTTTCTCTATCTCTACATTTTTCTAATTATGAAAAATCAAGTATATTTTACTCTATTAGACTGAAAAAGGTTAGAAAGATTAATAAAGTATAGTGTAGTCAAATGAACTACTCCTGTGAGAGGGAATGTAATATATTTTTCAGGGTAACTTATCAGTATCTGTTAAAATGAAAAATATTCATACTCTCCAGGAAGCAATTATTACTTTCAAAAAAGTATCTATGGGACTAGTGAACAAAATTATACATAGAAGAATGGTTAGCATTGTTTATAATATTTTTTATATCAATTATGTAAAGAAAAATATGACATTAATATAAATATGTACTTAGTATATTTATATATAGAGAGAGAGAAGAAATTTCTTAGTAAAATATGCACCAATTCATTTATTTTTGGAATAGTAAAATTATAAGGGAAATTTATTTTCTAATTTATATGATTCTGTAATGTAAAATATTGTATAATTTTTGCATATTATTCCTACAATATAAAAAAGCAATGAAGTAAAAAAATATAAGTAGTGCACCATTTTTAAAATTTGAAAAATAGAAAAGTGCACTGAAACTTACTTCCCATAAATCTTAACTATTCACTAATTCATCAGTGTAAATCTTTTTGTTAATGTTTCTTCTTTTTGAAATATATAATATACATTTAATTAAGGACAAAGGAGCCATCTAAATTATGTCATGTAATTTTGTATTCTACTTTTTTGAGTTAACAGTTACGATATGGGTAAATCAGGAAAGGCATACAATAAATATAACTAATGACTGCCTAATATTTTTTCATACAGCTATGCAAAAATTTGTTTAATCATTTCTTTACTTTGGAACATGAAGGTTATTCTCAGTTTTTGAAGACTATATACAGTCTTTCAGTTAACCTCTTGTATAAATCTTAGTCACAGTTCATGATTCCTTAGAATAAATTCCAGAAATAAAATCACAGACTCAAAGTGATTGCACATTTTTAAAGCTCTTGCTAAATATTTCTGATTTTTTTCTATATCCATTAATAATATATGTCTGTGATAATCTATAGTATCATTTTTTTACATGGTAAGATACAATGGTATTTAAAAAGTTGTTTTTATTTTTATATTCATTTGATTACTAGTGACACTGAACTTTAAATTCTTAATTTATAACTGGAATAAGTGATAAATATAGATGTCCAATAAATATAAGATATTGAACCTCACTAGCAATTAATGAACTACAAAGCAAGATAATATGCTGTTAGAATGGCAAAGATTGAAAAGAATGAAAATAGTCAGTGCTGGCAAGGGAGTGGGAAAAATACTGATAGTCCTGTAAGCTGATATAGCATTTCTGTAGGACAGTTGGGCAGTATTTATCTACAACTTTGAATTATGTATGTAGTCCTAGAAACTTTACTCCTAAGACTAAATCTTAAAACATCAAGAAATTTTAAAATAAATATAGAAGGATGTTTGTCCAAAAGTTTTTCATAATAATGAAAATTGGAAGTAATCTAAAAGTTCAACAACAGATTTGCCACAATATTTGATGACACATCCATGCAGTGGAATGCTTTATAACCATTAAAAGAAGAGAGTGCAAAGGAATCAGTGACTTTTAACATGCTGTTCTGATCTGTAGTGAATCCTTGAACTAATTCAGTCACTGACTATCAACTTAGACAAAGTCAAATAGATTAAAACAAAAGCCATTTGTAAGTATTTTTTCAGAAGACTTATTTCAAATATATCTATGTATACTTGTGTATCTACTGCATCTTAATGTAAAATGTATTTCTCACTATGGTTTATGATAAAATATTTCAGAAACATTGATTTAGAGTGTTAGGTTTTCATATTAAAGTAGTTCAAACCCTTGTAGAAAAGTAGTTCTAACCATATCGTAAAAAAAAAAAAAAAAAATCAAGGAAATTTTCATATATATATCATAAAGGCAAGGTATAAAACCTCAAGATTCCATTTTAAATACAGATGTAGTTATTCATATGTAATATACACAAAGAAAAGTGTCAATTGTTTTATGCCAAAATGTTAATTATGATTGTATCTGTGTAATAAGGTCATGTTTTTTAAGCTCATTTTATCATTTTAGATTCTAATTGCTTAAAGGAAAAAGAATCTGTTACTCATAATTTGTTTTAAATTATGAAACAACATGTCATTACATTGATCATATCCAAATAAAAAGATACTTTATATCAAATATGACTAATTTGATATAAAGTCATTAAACTAGTAAGAGACAGCTCCCAAACCTCTAATGATAAATGTACATAGGACATGCAGAGATAATATATAGGTTAGGAAATGCAGATGGATAATAAATATGGAAAAGTTTATAAATATAGCTTTAATTTTTCTCGTTTGTACTTTGCAGAGAGGGTCAAGCTATTATTTTTGTCATTGATAGTAGTGACAGATTAAGAATGGTTGTGGCCAAAGAAGAACTTGACACTCTTCTGAATCACCCAGGTCTGTGTGTATCTTTCAGTTTTTTATATCTGTGTTATGGTGATCTTTTATGTGTAATGTTTTGTTCTTTGGTATTGGCAAAAAGTGTTGTTTGCGCTTTATATTTATCTTTTATTAAAATTTTTGTATTGTAAAAACATATTAGTTATACAATATCTTTACATTACTATAGCTTTTTTATTTTTTTTTGAGTTCGAGTCTCATTCTGTAGCCCAGACTGGAGTGCAGTGGCCGCTCCCAGCCACTGCAGCCTCAACCTGCTGGGCTCCGGCAATCCTTCCGCCTCAGCCTTCCAAGTAGCTGGAACTACTGGCGCTCGCTACCACGCCCGGCTAGTTTTGATTTATTGTAGAGATGAGGTCTTGCCAAGTTGCCCAGGCGGGTCTCGAACCCATGGGCTCATGCAATCCACTCACCTCAGCCTCCCAAAGGCATGAGATTACAGGCTGAGCCACAGAATCTGGTCACTATATCTTTTTAATTTTAAAGTATTTGCAATGTTTTTAGAGTCCCTAGCCTTTATTTCCTGAAAAAAGCCCTTTTTCTCCTGATTACATAAATAATATGTGCCAATAGCAAGAAAAAGATTATGAAATAAAATAAAAATCTGTGTATTTCAACACCTATTAAAATTACTTTGGTTACCATATTTTCATGGATTCATCTATGTGTATCTGAGTGTGTGTTGTATTTAATCACAGCATTTTTTAACGTATTTATTTTGGGACTTCTTTTAAAACAGATCTTTTTTGTTTTAATCATCAGCTGCCATCACCCCATCCTCTTTTACAAGTATTAGGGTAATTTTTCTTTCACACTTTTATATATAACATATTTTATGTTTTCTCTCTCTCTCTCTTTCTCTCTCTCTCTCTCTCTCATACATACATACATACATACATACATACATAGACATCAGAAATATCTGTAGGGTTGAGGGCTATGGCACAGTCATTGTCATTTACCAAAATGGTATATTCTTTACGTTCTTCTTCATCTTTCTATTTTCAGTTAACACTTAATGATTGAAATACTGCAAGTAAAAAATTGCATATAATTACATAACTATTCTTTCATTTATCCTACTATGGTGAATTATAAGCATACCACAGTTTGTTCAGTCATTTACCTGTTGATGGATGTTCTTCCTACCCCCCCAACTTAACTGAAAAAAATGTCCCTGTAAGTAGTGTGGAAATCTAGTTTCTAGCCTTATTCATATGGTTTGAAAGAACTGTGGATTGGTTAGAAATGGAATAGAGATAATGTGGGGCTTTCTAACAGCTCTTACTGCTTGACCAAAATATCTTTGGTATTTTTGTCAGACAACCTCAACCTTGTTCAGATTAAAAAAAAAAAAAAAGTTATTCAGCTTGACCCTTTTAGGTGACTTTTGCACTTTAAAAACTTGCCAGTCTTGTATCTGGATTGATAATCCATTTTTTAATGTTTATTTTTTAGATTCAAGAGGTACATGTGCAGGTTTGTTACATAAATTAAATATATTGTGTGATGGTGAAGTTTGGGCTTCTATTGAGCTCATCACCCAGGTGGTAGGCATGGTGGTTTTTCAACCCTTTCCTCCCTCCCCCACTTTAGAAGTCCCCAGTGTCTGTTGCTCTTATCTTTATGCCGATGTGTATTTGGTGTTTCACCCCCACTTATAAGTGAGAACATGCAGTATTCAGTTTTCTGTTTCTGTGATAGTTCGCTTAGAATGATGGTCTCCAGATGAATTCATGTTGCTGCAAAGGACATGATTTTGTTCTTTTTTGTGGCTCTGTAGTATCCCATGGTGCATATGTAGCACATTTTCTTCATCCATTCCATCATCGATGCTTCGTGGATAGTGCTGCAAAAAACATATATGTTTTTTTAGTAGAGTGGATAATTCATTTTTGATTATGCATTCCCTTTGTGCTAACCTTTCCGCTTTTTTCCCCAAAAAGTCTTAGAATGTTAACCAATAAAATGAGATGTTCTCACAGAATCTGCTTCAAACACATTGAGAACCTTGATTTCCTCAATTGAAGCCTTGTCCAAGAATCTTTATGTACCTTTTTTTATGTTATGGCTGGATTCTCAAAGGAGGAGTTTCTCAGCTGAAGTGTATATGAACTTTAAAAAAAAAAACTAAAGGTCATTAAAAAGTCTTTACATAGCAAAATGCACCATGAACAGTTAAAGGCAAATGAGAAGCAAGGGAAAATATTTGCTGTTTATGTCATAGTTACAGGACTGTTTCCACACTACTTGTGTTCCTACAAATCAATAAGAAAATAAAAGCTTAGTGGTAAATAGGGAAAGAATATAACAAAGGATATATAAGAAAAATAAATTTAAACATATCTTGAGTGTATGGAAATATTCTTGGCCTTTCTCAAAGAAATGCAAGTATGCGTATTGTGATCATACCTTTTACCTGTCACCACCTATCATGTGGGAAATATCCAAAAGTTTGGTAACACTCTTTTGGCTAGGGTAGTGGAGACAACTATTCTTATACATTGTTGAAGTATAAGTTGATAGAATTTTTAGGGAAAAGCACCTTGGTCATTACTGTCTATTAAAATAGCAACTTACATGTCCTTTGACCCAGTAATTCCACTTCTGAAATTTAATTTATCCTAAGGGCATACTGGCCCAAGTTCAAAACTACCTATGTACACATTTATTTATTATGGCATTGCTTATAGTTGTAAAAATTGTTAACAAATATTTCTTAGTTGGGTGCTTATTAATAAATTATGGAACATAGTACTAAATAAAGGAATATTCTAGTACTCTTAAAATAACGAGGACATTGCTTCATGTATACTGATATGGGACCATCTCCAAAATATGTAGTTAAGTAAGAAAATAAAGGTATAAAATGATGAGGCTGGTCTGCGAATGCTAATATGAAAATAACATGTTTTCAAATATATAAAATATTTCTGCAAAGATGCCAAGACACTGATGTTATGGGTACCTTTTCTATAGCAGGCAATTGCATGACCTAGGACAAAGTTAAGAGGATTCTTTTTCTGTATACCATTTTGTGTCTTCTGAAGTATGAGCTATTTAAATATGTTATCTATTCAAAACAATGAAAACTATTTCCAAAATCATAAGGTAAAAATATCTTGTTATAATATCTAGCTTTCTGTGACTAAAAACTAAAATCAGGATCCAGTTTCTCTTCTTTCTACTTCTACTTGAAGTTCACATTGAAAAGGAAACAAAATATTTGACTCTTGTGTAAATTTTTCTGTATAATGCTTATTGAGCCTCCAAATCCCGCCTTTCCCATCTTTTGTTTAAAGCTCCTACCAAAGGCCAGATGGTCTTAGGAAGAAGTATTTTTAAAATTTTCTCATTGCTCAAACACATGCCAATAGTATGACAGTATGTGTCTTTAAATGTTTCTGTGTGGGTATGATATAGAAGGAAGTGATTGGAAAACAGTTTCATGAATTTCAATGTTGAGGATTTGGAACAAAGTGATCTAAAAAACGAAGTATGATCATAGTCTTATTTTTTCTTTTAGATATTAAGCACCGTAGAATTCCAATCTTATTCTTTGCAAACAAAATGGACCTTAGAGATGCAGTAACATCTGTAAAGGTGTCTCAGTTGCTGTGTTTAGAGAACATCAAAGATAAACCGTGGCATATTTGGTAAATATTTCTCTGTAAGAAGGAGTAATATTCTGATGCTTATAAGGATTTGGAATATTATATTGCCAGTTTCTATAGTATTTTCTGTACAATTTATAGAGGAATGCCAAGTATTTCTTTTTGACTTGTCTATAATTTTGATTTGTCTTTAATTCAAATTGGGTATCTTGTTAAGTTTAAATGAGTGTTTCATTTGTTAGGTTTGTTCTTAATTTTGGCAATATGTTTTTAAAGCATGTATAAAATTAATAATATATTTATCCTTTTCTAATTGTTTATATAAAGGCAATGATCAGTGATACAGAGGCAAAATGTTGCCTGTCTCTTGGCTTAGGTGCAAGTAAAGTTACTAGATAATAAAGAAAATGTCATAGAGAAGTATAGTTTGAGAAATTAAATAAAAATTTTGTGTTTGACCACTGTACTACACATATAGTCAACTCCAGTGTTCAGGGTCTGATTGTGTTATTCTTTTTCAGGTATGTTCTTTGACTCAATCCCTGGCCTGATATATATGTATTCACTCATTTGCTATCTTGTCAGGGAGACAGATAGTAGATAAATAAATGTATAAAACATCAACTGACGCTGGGCTCAGTGGCTCAGCCTGTAATCCCGTGCTTTGGGAGGCTGAGGTGAGTGGATTGCCTGAGCCCGTGGGTTCGAGATCCACCCAGGCAACTTGGCAAGACCTCATCTCTACAATAAATAAAATCAGCTGGGCATGGTAGCGCATGCCTGTAATTCCGGCTACTTGGAAGGTTGAGGCAGAAGGATCGCCGGAGCCCAGCCCGTCGAGGCTGCAGTGGCCGAGAGAGGCCACTAGTGGCACTCCAGTCTAGGTGACAGAGTGAGACTCCAACTCAAAAAAATAAAATAAAATAAAAAATAAAAAATCAACTGAGAGGCTGAAGAAAATAAAGTATGATAATAAGAGAATAATAAGAGTTGCTTCCTTTCCTAATGAAGTCAGGGAGCAATTCTTGTGAAGGTTTGGAGGAATAGTCATCCAGATAGAGAGGCCAGCAAGAAGAAGCCTCTTCTTGGATGAGAATGTACCTGGTGTGTTCCAGAAACAGCAGGAAGTCCAGGTCAACTGGAGCAGAGTGATCTGGGGAAGATTGTAGGGGATGAGGCCATGAGAAATAACTAGGGTTCATATCACACAGGGCCTTGGAGGACAAGGTGAAGACGTCAGCTTTTACTCATATGTTTTATTTGAGAGGAAAGGTAGATTTCAAACATTTGGGACATGCAAGGAAAAGATGCAAAGTTTTGGAGTTTTTTTGGGGGGGGGAAGGATTTTTTGAGATGACAGAGAAGCTCCGTCAGTGGGGGGGAAACCTCAAGGGGTTGCCCTAGATGCAAATTTTTAGTAGGGTAGTGACACCTACATTAGAGGGAAAAGATTTCTTCATTGGATTACTTGTTTGGAGCTATAGATTTGTTATAGCATCAATATCTTGATCTTTATTGACTTAAGTATTTCAGTTATTGATGGTTTGCTACTGCTATTACTAACCAGTAATTTACTTTGAATAATCATGTATCTCATGCTGTTTGTTTCTGTCTTCCTCTTTTACAATAATTCTAAGATAAGCCATATTCTTAGTCTAATGAGTAATTTCTTAGAAGTAATTCTATTCTGATTAGAATCAGGTTATTGTTTTTGGTACTTTACTATATATTTTAAATGTGTGCTTCAGTACACTAACAAGAACCCTAATCATTCAGAAAATCTGATTGTATATATACTAAGTGCCACTATACAATCATTATATTTTGAAAAAAATGACTAGATCAATAACTTGAGAAACTGTCAGTCTCTGTCTTTGAAAAAGATTATTGGATACTCCAAAAATTCTCTGCATTTTATTTTTTTTAGCTTGTGTACTTAATTATGATTATATATAAAATGTCACAATAGAGATTAAAGTTTACTCTCTTAATACTGAAACGACTGGGCCAAGCATGGTGGCTCACTTTGGGAGGCTGAGACAGGAGACTGAGACAAGAGGATCACTTGAGGCCCGGAGTTCAAGACAAGCCTGGGCAACATAGTGAGACTCTATCTCTACAAAAATAAAAAATTTGCTGGGCGTAGCAGCATAAGCCTGTGGTCCTAGCTATTCAGGAAGCTAAGGAAGGAGAATTGCTTCAGCACGGGAATTCAAGATTACAGTGAGCTATGGTCACACTACTGCATTCTAGCCTGGGTGACAGAGCAAGACTCTGTCTCTTTAAAAAATAAACAGACAAATAATTATGGAAAAACCTTGTTTCAATGTCTTATATGCCTACCTCAAATATTTAATTCTCACAATAACCATATGAAGCCAATGGTAATATTCCCACATTTTATAGTCGCTGAAACTGAAGACAGAAGAGTTAAATGACCTCCAGATTCCTACAGATAATAAATGTAAAACAGTGATTGAAATCTAATGGGCTGTTGTTGTATTCTACCAGCTTACCAAAGCTGTAATTATAGGTTTCTGCTAGGTAGATATCAAATTCAATTTTAAATAAATTCACTGCATTCAATGACTATACCATAACCTAGGTCAAGCATTTTTAATAAATAAATGCTATTGAACCATTGAGGCTGAGCAAAGTAAGACGGTAGACTCCACAAAACTTTTCTACCACTGGAAGAATAACTCAAAGTGCACATTTTGGTAATGTCTAAGAGCTGTTCCTAAGATAACTTTTTAGTAATACGCTTTTTTAAATGTTTATACAAATTATGAGTAATCTTCTCATATTTTGTTCCTGAGCACTCAGACTTTTATTTTCTACTTATGTTCAGTTTCAGTGTTTAATCAGTTTTGCTTAGATATGTGTTACTAAGATACATTAATTTGACATAGAGCACAACTGCAATCCTTTAGTCTTACGGTTTTATGATGTAATGAAATGGATATGTTTTTATGGATTTTATTTCAGCGCTAGTGATGCCATAAAAGGAGAAGGATTGCAAGAAGGTGTAGACTGGCTTCAAGGTATATCACAAAATACTGTGTAACATCAGCCTTTGTTTCCTTTTCATTCTTTTTTTAATCTCTCTTGTTACATTTTATTTTCATTATATCATTGCCCTTTTTCCTCTTGTTTCCATTTACATCTGCTGTCAGAAAAAACAATACAGTGAGTATCTAATACCTTGTTCCATTTACTTCTGTTACATTTTTCTAAAGGATTTATTTGTATACAATAAATTTGTTTGAATTTTAGAGTCAATATGTATGAAAAATCTAGAAAATAATTTTAATTTATGGCAATAAATTTCTGTCTGATCTAGTAAGAGAAGCGCATTTAAATTTTGGGACAAATGTTAGGCCTTGCTGTAAGTAACTAAAAATAAGTCTGAATGGCATGTACCTTTTAGCTCCTTTTATACATAGTATGTATACACAACTTTTAACACTCATTAGTATTATAAACACTGGTGCTATATTGATGTTTTGTATATTTGCAGTTCTGGTTGTTATTCATCAAATAGTTATCATAGGTTGGTGTAGTCTTACTATATAAGGGAATAAATTGAGATATATTATCTACCCTGAGGTTACATTGTCTGCAAGCCACAGGAATGGCTTGAAACACACAAAGCAATAAAGAGATGTGAATGAAACCAAGTTCTGTAAGTTCTTAGTGCAGAATCCTGATGATCTAGTCAAATATTCTCAATTGTGAGCATAACAACTGAAGACTATTCTTACTGGGAATCTCCCTGCCCCGAACAAGGGTGAAAAACAGGATGTTATACATTCTAGCTGTAGTTTTGCTGTTATAAATTCTTCTGCTCTAACCTTTTAACACAAATTATGTGTGATTATTTCCCCCCTCTTCCACATGTATATAGCACATATCATGGTGGATCTAAGGGTAGCCAGCCTGTCCATACATAAAAGGCATAGTATTTCTTTGGTTCAAAGTACTAAACATACATTGCATAAATATTTTCATGTCATTGGTAAAATAAAAGTGTTTTAGTTGACCGTCCAGACTATTTTATTTCTATCTTTTTTTGTATTTATGTGGTCAGCATGACATTTACCATTAAACTGCAAAGAACAGTCTAGTCACACTTTACAATTAGTGAGACTTAATTAAGAACCTGTAGTGGTTCTCAGAACTCGTGGAATTTTTCTGTGAACCCACCAACCTAGTTTCTCAGATTGTGGTAAAGAAGTTGTCAAGGTTATGGGATGTATTCTCACCAAAAACAGATAGATTACAGAGGAACATTCCAGAGAAGATGCCAGAAGCATATATACACTCAGCCCTGATTTCTTATTTTACAAAGTGTTTTACTGTTTTTCGCAATGAAGATACAGCATGGATGGAGACCCTGGTATCACTAATGATAAAGTAATTCAAAACTCAGTACTTACTGGAAATCGGTTGACAACCTTCTGGTTTTTATTTTTATTTTTATTTTTATTTTTATTTTTATTTTTTTTAGTTGGAGTCTCACTCTGTCGCCCAGACAGGAGTGCAGTGGCTGCTCCCAGCCACTGCAGCCTCGACCTGCTGGGGCTCCGGCGATCCTTCCGCCTCAGCCTTCCAAGTAGCCAGAACTATAGGCGTGTGCTACCATATCTCGCTAATTTTTTTATTTATTGTAGAGATGAGGTCTCACCAAATTGCCCAGGCGGGTCCTGAACATAAATTGTAGCTCTCATGTCCCTTTTTTCCCCGTAGTTTTATTTTCTCTGTAGCAATCAGGCCACTAGGTGTCAGTAACAATCCAGCATCATAGTACCCAGTTGCCAGCTCTGGTCTTGCTACTTAGTTTTTGTTTCTTGGACTTTTCAGATCTGTTATCTGTCTTATTTCCAAAATCTTTGTAAGGAAGACACATTGTTGAAAATAACTTTTATCCCCTTGTGCTGCCATATTATTTTATATGCCCTTTACAATCCCTAGTAAGGTAAGTAATAGTATCCCTACTTGATATAGGAAGAATAAACTGATAGGAAAAAAAAAAGCTTTTGGCTTTTGGGTCCACCAGATTCTTTTTTTTTTTAAAGAGAGGAGTTCTCACTCTGTCATTCACTAGCATGCGGTGACAGGATCATAGCTCATTGTAACCTCAGACTCCTGGGCTCAAGCAATTCTCCTATTTCAGCTTCCCAAGTAGCTAGGACTACAGCTATATACCACCACACCCGGCTGATTTTTAATTTTTTGTGGAGACTAGTTTATGTTAACCAAAGGCATTTCTGTGAATCTAACTGTGAAAGATGTTTGGAACTTTTATTTCTACATTTTTTATCTAGAATTCTGAAATTTCCCAGTGTGATAAACAGGAGGCTCTTTGTTTCATTTAGGACCAATTTAATTTTGTTATTTTAACTTTAAGGTAGGAAACTTTTAGGTGAAATATTAGATTACATATTTAATGGCATGATTCTATTCTCTTTTGGAAAGAGTTTCAATAATTACATATATTGAACAACCCAAGACAAGAATTCTTGAGCACACTGTGATGTATTTTTTAAAACCACGAGGGAATATACAGAAACTATTTCAGGGCTATAAGTTTTCTAGCTCTAAAACTTTCAAATGGGATATTTTTAAAAATAAATATTCCAAATAACTAATTAAATGTGTTCATATTATCACTTTATCTCCAGAGAATAAGTTAATACTGGTTCTAGATGTTAATATTATACTTTTATAAACTATGCATATGATAATTCAAACGAACAATAGAGAATTAAACATGTACATTTAGTTTAATCCCCTCTGCAACTCCCACAAACAATAAAGGGACTTTTTAAAAAATGATATTAACCTACACGGGCAAAAAGAAGGCAGGTGGGGAAAATGCCAACCAATTTTGGAAGCTGGATATCTGATGAATGTTGAATGACTTAACAGATCTGAGAAAGCTGAATTCTAAGCTAGCACTAGGGAAAGCTGGAAGGCAGCCTAATTTACATTGCAGATCCCTGCAAAGGCTCAGAAATTGGTGGAAATTGAAAATAAGGATAAAGATGGGACTGAAAAGAGAAGACATGGTTTTACATCTCTCCACTGAAATAAAATTGAAGGTTTATTCTCTGCAGAGTCAGAAAGAATGTCTCTGGACTGGAAAATACCAGGTACACAACTATGTATGATGGTGCTGAACTGAAAAATAAAGAGTAGCAAAGTCTTTATTACCAAATATTTTTGCCCTCTTCTGCTTTCTACTTCTCCCAGGAAAAACTGGCAGTCGGCAGGCAGGAGATAGGAAGTGTCATTGTTGAGAAATCGGTCTAGCCTCAGAGAAAAGACTTGACAATATTAACACTGGAAAAACCCAAGGAAATGGCTTATCCAGACACAAGTATGAAGACTACATTTGACAAATCTCACATACATTTCCAAATTCCAATCAGCTTTCTTTTTTAACTCACATATGAGCAGATGACAAAGGACTATCAGGATTTGAGGATGAAACATTTTGAAGTGTGGAAATGTAAACAAACATGTGTATTAGGAGGAAGGAGAACATTCCAAAAAAACTATTAAGAGAGGATCCTCAAAGAGATGAGTGGTCTTACTTTCATGAATAAGACCAGGATACTACTTGAAAGGAAACAAAGAACAACAACAGAAAAAATTTCTTGGAAAATTAGAAAAGTAGAAATTAAAAACTCAATAAAAAAGATAAAGACAGCTTCCCAGAAAGTAGAGAAAAAGACAATAGAAAACTGGAAAGAAAAGAGTAAGGGTTCATGTTCAAGAGGAAATTCAGGAAGGGAGAACAGATAAAAATAGAGGGTAGCAAGTCTTCTGACAGTATTTTCAAGAACTGAATGATGAACTGTTAGTTGAAAGGCCTCTCAAGAGCTCAGAGCAATGGATAAAAATCTTGCCACACCAATATACACCATTATTGAAATTCAGTAGTGGAAACAGTATGAGATTCTGCAAGCTTCCTGAGAAAAAAGTAGGAGGTTTCTTGTAAAGGAGAGGAAACAACATCAGATTTCTCAATAGCAAAACTTGGAAGCTGTAAGATAGCTAGCTGGGCAATGCCTAGAAAAGTCCAAGGAGAAAGTAATGAAATTGAATTCTCAAGTAATATCAATGTATTGTGACAGTAAAATAAAGAGCCACATCTTTAAAATAAAAATAAAAAATGTGCTTTCTATACCTCTCATTAACTAAGGTAACCACTGAGAAGAGTACACCTCAAAAACAAGAAAATAAACCAAGAAGAGAAAAATAAGGGCTCATGAAACAGGAAAATCCGCACCACCAGAAACCAGAAATGGAAAACCAGAGGTGGGGGAAGGAGTCCCCAGGGGATTAATGGAGCTTCTAGAATATAGTGAAAGGATATGTCATCAGAGAATAACCATTCTAGATTGGAGAGTTTCGTAAGACGTTAAGGAAGAGTTCTTCAAGAAGATGAAATTGATGGACTATACAGTGTGCTCCCTAATAGTAAAGGTTAAAACTGGGAGTAGTGCGGCTGAATTGGTGCTAAATACATAAAACAACAGACACATTGGATGGGACTGGGAGAGACAACTATTAACTCTGGGGTGGGGGGAAATATAGAAGAGGAAAGGAACAGTAAACAGTATACCACTGGTGTCAGCTGTGAACAGCATGTGCAGAGTATTGCATTGGTAATGCCTACTTTCCTGTGTTAGGAGAATGCAGGTATTACAGGTATTATGAGGGTTGCATAGAAGCACCACAGGAGTATGAGAGAGCTGAAGCCTCAATACATCGAAGGAACTGATGTTTCAAGCAATAATAATAAAAGTGTATTACTTAAAGACTTATGAGAATCCACTTAACTGGGAATTGAAAGTGGTTGCCTCTGAAAGGGAAGAGGGGAGATGAAGCAAGGTACGGCTGTTTTTCATAGAAACCTCATGGAACTAGTTGACTTTTTAACTCTGTGTATGTACAACTTTGATAAAAACAAAAACTATAGTATACATTGGACTTCTTAAAAAGCTGTTGTAGCTGGGCATGGTGTTACATTACTATAGTCCCAACTGCTCAGTATGCTAAGACAGGAGCACTGCTTGGGCCCAGTAGTTCGAGTCCAGCCTAGGCAGCATAGCGAGACCCCACCTCTATTAAAAAATATTTTTTAAAACATGCAGGTGTATGCATAAGCTTCTACCATACTGTGTAGATTTGTCTTAGATTACTTTAGAAAATAGATTTTGTGCTATAGAGACTGATACTTTTTGCTTGTTTGTGTTTTGTTATAGATCAGATCCAGGCTGTGAAGACATGAAAAGATAATATTTGGAAACCTCAGCAATTTTAAATTCAAGGAATAGATCCAAGGCAAACAATATTTTAAATTTTTAAAAAGATATTTGTTCATCTAAGAATGCTTTATAAAATGCTGTTTAATCTGCTTGCATTTGTGGACTCTGAATGAGCTTTTTAAAACACAGAACTTCAGGTATGCTGATCTGGCCAGTAATTATTTGAAAACAAAATCTTCCCTCAAAATGGATCCCTAAGGCTATCAAATTCTTAATAAAGGTATACATTTGATTGTAGTTAGAATGTTTAACAGTCAGAGTTATAAGCCATCTCAGTATCCCATCGTGTAATTATTTTAATACATTTAATGTGTTTTATTTTTTAAATCGCCTTTTTAAAAATTTAGTTTATGGTATGACTTTGCAGTACTTGTGAAAAAGAACTTTAAGGCTAGGCACGGTGGCTCAAGCCTGTAATCCCAGCACTTTGGGAAGCTGAGGCAAGAGGATTGCCTGAGCTCAGGGGTTCGAGACCAGCCTGGGCAACTTGGTGAGACCTCATCTGTACAATAAAGGAAAAAATAAGCCAGGCGTGGTTGCACACGCCTGTAGTGCCAGCTACTTGGAAGGCTGAGGCAGAAGGATTGCCTAAACCTAGCAGGTTGAGGCTGCGGTGGCCGTGAGCACGCCAGTAGACTCCAGCCTGGACAACAGAATGAGATTCCAACTCAAAAAAAAAAAAAAAAAGAACTTTAAATATGTATAAGGGATCATGGGTTATTAATATATATTAAAATTGTACTATGTATCACCATCAATAAAGCAAAATATAATGTACCAACTAGTATACATTGTTTACACTGAAATTGTTAATATGGTGTTTTACTGTCAAGCATTTGTAAATGATGTGAAACCAAGTTAAGCTGAATTTATTTATTCAGGGTGTTAAACATCCCTACATCTACCAGTCAGGCATGGTCCTAGCTTAAATAAGATATATTCCTTATCTTCAGAGAACTTGAAATTTAATGAGAGAATTTGAGAACTTTTTCATACATAGAATCTCATTTTATTTCATTGACTGAATGAAAATATCACATCTTCAGATTAAGAGGTATAAAGTGAATTAATGTTTGACTCCAGTAATTATTATAACTGACTTCTTATTTTTTTATTTTAAATGCCTCCCACTGACTGTAGTAATTAGTTCAAATAAATTGTAAGTCACCAAACTGTTTTTCCTGGACTTAAACTGCTACATAAATGCTCTTTAGAATTTTAGAAATATCTCAGGCACACAAATTGCATTACTTCTCACAAATCAGAGATCATTCATAATTATGAATTCTAAATAGAAGCCTTCATTTAAAATTAACAACTGAGAAACATTTTATAGAACAATGATGTCAATGCTGAAAGATGTTGCATATTTTCTTTAAACTGAATATACAATGCATAGCATCTTAGAGGTCCTTAGCTGTGAAAATGATCAAAACAGAAGGCAAACAAGATAAGGAAGAAAGTGTGTTATAATAACTGCGGTAGTAGTATATGTTTTACAGAGATTTTAGCGAAATCATTTAAAAACTACAGTAAAAGTTTTATCCAGTTTCTCATCCAGAAATACCAGTGATTCAACATTTGGAAAATTGAAAATATTTAGATTATTCCAGTGGCTCAGCATCCTTAGCTAGTTTGCCAGCCTCTTGTAAACTGTTTTGATGAGGATACAAAATGAAAATATCAGCCGGGCTCGGTGGCTCAGCCTGTAATCCCAGTACTTTGGGAGGCTGAGGTGAGTGAATTGCCTGAGCCCACAGGTTTGAGACCCACCTGGGCAACTTGGTGAGACCTCATCTCTACAATAAATCAAAAATTAGCCGGGCATAGTAGCACGCGCCTGTAATTCCAGCTACTTGGAAGACTGAAGCGGAAGGATCGCCTGAGCCCAGCAGGTCGAGGCTGCGGTGGCCGGGAGCGGCCACTGCACTCCAATCTGGGTGACAGAGTGAGACTCCAACTCAAAAAAAAAAAAAAAAGAAAATGTCATTAATCTAAAATTGCCTGAAATATAGAAAGGACATGATGATGAAAACAATGAATATGATTTTTTTTTTAAATCCTCACCTGCTGTGAGGTAATATAACAGTAATAATAGCTATCACGTTTACATTATAAGCAGGTGTTTTTACACATACAGAATTTTATATCACTTATTTCTCATCATAACCTTAGTGGGTAGGTTCTGTTATTTCTGTTTTCCAGATTAGTAAACTGAAGCCTTAAAAGAATATGGGCCAGATGTGGTGGCTCATTCCCATAATCCCAGCATTTGGGGAGACCAAGGCAAGAGGATTTCTAGGGACCCGAAGTTTGAGACCAGCCTGGGCAACATAGTAAGTCCATGTCTACCCCCCAAAAATTTCTTTAATTAGCTCGGTGTAGTGGCATGTGCCTGTAGTCCCAGCTACTCAGGAAGCTGAGGCAGGAGGATAGCTTGAGCCCAGAAGTTGGAGGCTGCAGTGAGCTATGATCATGCCACTGCACTGCACTCCAGCCTGGATAACAAAGTGAAACCCTGTCTATAAAAAAAAATGAAACAAAAATTTAAAAAAGACTAAGGCTATGTAATTTGCCAAAGGTCACACAGCTAGTTAATGCATTACTGGAGCTCAGCACCCAGCAGTCTGTTTAAGAATGCTAATTCAAGAAACAAGAGAATGGCAAACATAAGAAATCCAGGTGTATCTGCCAGAAAAGCAGAGTGATTGAGAAGGCTCTCACTGGGGAGAGGAACCAGGACAGGGATGGTAGTGGGAAACTCAGAGACCAAGGACTACTGTTAGTGTGTGTTTGTTTTAATGCATTTAACACTATTCAAATTTTACCTGCAATATAAATGACTTTGGTAACAACAAGTCATAAAACTATTTTGATACTAAGTTAATTGTTTTCCACAAACTATAGTAACTCATACCTGTGCAAATGTTTAGAAGGAAGAGAGGTTTCCATTATCCCCAAGATCTGGTTTGTACTCTATTCCTACTCTACATTTTCGTTTACAGTTAATGTAGAAGCAAGTTGGGCAACAATGTAGTCACCACGTCATGTAAGTATGTGTAAACTAAGATTATCGCACTTGTTGTTAGCATATTATACAATTAAAATGTATTTCATTAACACTGAAGCAAGTTTTTTCATGTGTAGATGTTGTTATAAAGTTCTATTTATTAATATGTTTGACTATAGCACCTTTTAAAACTTTCAAATTTTGTCTCATTGTATGTTTGCATTTAAATATTTGTATATGACCCTGTTCAGCCTGTGCTTTATAAATCATAAAAGGGCTGAGTTTTGTATCTGTGCTTTTCATTTTTAGGCTGTCTGCTAAAAACTTTGAATTGTCTCCTGATTGTTTGAGATGATTTTTCCTTTGGAGTTTTTTATACCAGATTGTGATTTTCATGAATATATGCCATTGTTCTAGAGAATACTTGTCTTAGTTCAGGCTGCTATAACCGAGTACCATAGACTGGGTGGCCTTTTAATTAATTATTTATCTATCTCACAGTCCTGTAGGCTGGAAGTCTGAAGACAGAGTTCCAGCCAGGTTGGGTCTGGTGAGGGCCCTCTTCTGGGTGCAGACTGCCGTCTTGTTACGTCCTCACGTGGTGGAAAGAGGGAGTTCCTTTGATAAAGACGCTAATCCCATTATATCTAAACTTGGCTCCTCCCTCATGACCTCATCACCTCCCAAAGGCCTCAGCTCCTGATATCATCACCTAAGGGCTTAGCATTTCAACACAGGAATTTTAGAAGAACACAAACATCCATTCAGCCTATTGCAATACTTAAGGCAGATTTATGTTGCTTATAACTCTGGTGCGTTAAAATACTATTGCATTTTAACTGACTTTGTACATATTTTCTACTTTCTGATTATTTCCTTATTTCTTTGTTTAAAAAATAAATGATATTAAAAGTTTATCCAAATGAATAGGTTTGTATACTTCTTTTTTTAAAAATTTTATGTTAAAGATATGGGAAACAATTCAGGGTTAGGTATACAAATGGTCATTATACAGATAAAGTTTGAGCCTCAATTTTTCCCCACTTCACCTGGTTTGAGATCAGGTACTCTTATTGATGATGTGAGGCCATACCTCCCTCCCCTGGCAGTTTCCCACTACTGCCAATCTCTTTCTTCTGTGACTAGAGATATACTATAATGACTGAGAAATGGTTATTGTGTTTAATTGAATGCGTCAGGTTACTTAGTTATCACATTTTCACAGTGAGTCTTCTCAGGATGGATGCTCCTGCTTGGGTTTGCAAGTGCCTGCCTCAGAACTATTACTATTTCTTCCAAACACTCCATCTTAATATCGCATTTAGAAGCTTCATCAACATACTGTGTTAAACTTCTTTGCTGGTGATTTAGGATAAACCAAGGAAAACAAATATTTGCCCAAATTTCAAGTTACTGAGTCATACTAGAATTCATTCAGGACTAATGAATATTTTGAAAATAAAATTTTATGAGGAAAATGTTATTATATCTAAGCTATTTTTGTACTGCCTTGAGCCAATAATAATTTTACATTTTTAAAGAGTTGCTTAAAAAAAAAAAAAAAGGAAGAAGGGGAGCAACAGACTATATATGGCCCCTAAAGCCTGAAATATTTACTATCTTGGACCATTTACATAAAAGGCTTGTTGACCCCCCCCAATAGATGATAAAGTGGGATAAGATTGTAAACAAGTGGAAAAGACCAGATTTGGAGTCAGGAAGGTCTGGCTCCAGAATCTGTGTTCTTACCCTCCACATGGCTTCTCATAAAGGTTAGAGATTATTCTAAAATGAGACCAATCTGACATTATTTCTTAAATAATTACATGAAAAATGAGATGCAAATGGCTGAAAAGTAATTCTCACTGAAATTCTTTTTGTGTCCCATTAAGAATAAGTGTAAGTCTTGATCTTCTGAATTTTTTTCCTTCCTTTAATGGTTGGCAAAAGATAACGAAGATTTTTAAACATCAAGTATGTTAACTTTTAAAAAGTATAATCACACACACAGATTGCCCCCAAGCATCTGTCTTGAACTTGCAGATTTCCTGATGATTTTTATAAGTATTTTGAGATAAATGGTAACCAGTACTGATAGTCATGAAATATAGTAAAGGAAACCAAACTATTTCGCTCCAGAATACACTTCTTTGACATATTTTGAGATGCTGTTCAGAGGATCTGCAAACAAAAGGAAGCCCTGCAAAGTTGTCTTTAGTGTGGAGATTTTCATCTGTAAAGAAAATCTGCATTAATACAGCAAGACTTTCTCTGAGGCCCACCTTTGTCTGGATCAAAGAAAGATTAACTGAAAGTCTGACACCTTTAAAGGTCTGAGAGAAACACTGTAATCTCTGAGAGCTGCTACCTGTGAGAATTTTATCTGTATAACAAGACTACCTTTGCTAGCCAGGCTACCTCTTTTCCCCTCCCATAACTTGTCTCGCCACCATAAACTTTGTTTTTGGATGGGCTTCCAGTCCCCATTATCACAGTTGAAGTTAAAGCCAGTTTCATTTTCACACTCTTCTAGGACTCAGTGCATGCGTGTGTGTGTACACTTGCATGTGTGTATCAGAATACATCTTCCTAAAGTCATAGGAAGATCACATTTCACTTACTTTAGTGACGACTAACTCTTCCCTGGGATTTTCTTGGGCAGATTTATAGACATATCTTGCAACTATGTTATTCTTACTATATAGGATTTTTGTTGTTGGTTTTTACAGTTCTTAAATATACATTGACTTATCTTTCATGCCATTTCTGGGTGCTTTATTATCTATTTGATAAAGTATTTAATGTATTTTTAGATGCTGGATTAGTATTATCTTAAATACTGTCCTTAATTCAGTGAGTTTAGAGTTTCATAAAATTTCACTTAACTCTTTTCATGTTGTAAACTCCCATACTGTGAGTAATTTCATTTCATTTATGCATACCAGGACAAGATTTTTTTAAAACAAAAAGTTTTCCAAGACCCTATATTAACATAATATCTTTATTTTTTGTTGTTTTAATTTTAGATTCAAGGGCTACACATGCATGTTTGTTACATGGACATATTGTGTAGTGGTAGGGATTGGGTCACAGGTGACCCATTCCCCAGATAGTGAACGTTGTACCCAGCAGGCAATTTCTGAACCCTAGCGTCCCTCCTCACCTCTCCCCTTACTGGTATTCACAGTGTCTATTGTTTCCATCTGTGTCATCACTTAGCTCCCGCATATGAATGAGATCATGTGGTGTTTGGTTTTCTGTTTCTGAGTCAGTTCACTTGCAATGGCGGTCTCCAGCGCCATCCATGTTACTGCAAAGGACATGATTTCATTATTTTTAAGGTGGTGTAATATTCCATGGTGTATACATACCTCATTTTTTTTATCCAGTCAATTGTGGGTGATCATTTAGGTTGGTTCCATGATTTTGCTATTTTGAATAGTACTGCAATAAACATATAAGTACTGGTATCTCTTTAAATATAGATTTCTAGCCGGGCTCAGTGGCTCAGCCTGTAATCCCACGCCTTTGGGAGGCTGAGGTGAGTGGATTGCCTGAGCCCGCGGGTTCGAGACCCACCTGGGCAGCGAGACCTTATCTCTACAATAAATCAAAAAATCAGCTGGGTGTGGTAGCGCATGCCTGTAATTCCGGCTACTGGGAAGGCTGAGGCGGAAGGATCGCTGGAGCCCAGTAGGTCGAGGCTGCGGTGGCTGGGAGGGGCCACTGCACTCCAGTCTGGGGCGAGAGTGAGACTCCAACTCAAAAAATATATATATATAGATTTCTTTTCCTTTCAGTAGATCCCTAATAGTGGGATTGCTGGATCAAATGATAATTCTATTTTAGTTCTTTGAGAACTCTCCATACTGTTTTCCATAGAAGTTGAACTGGTTTACAATCCCAGCAACAGTGAATGTGTTCCTTCTTCTCCACAGTCATGCCAACATCTGTTAAAATTCATCTTTTCTAATATGAAATATACCTAACACGGGACTGTTTTTTAAATGTTACTGATATGTGTAGTGATTAAAAGGAAGTGTTAGTATATAGAAAAGCAAGAGGCAATATTTTTCTACAAATAAGATCTTCCACCATAGCAAGCAGAGATATTCAATACAGATTTCAAAGCTTGTCTGTGTGAGGAATGGGTACAAACTAAAAATAGATTATCGTTCTTTATTTAAAGAGACCAGAAAAACCTGAAGTGGAACCTTCCATTTATAGCAATACCACCAAAATGACACTAAGTGAATGGTTTCTTAGCTTTCCTATGAATGGGGCTTTCACTAAAAGCAAGCAAGCAACTATGTTTAGTGAGCCGACAATTCTATTTTTTAAAATTTATTTATTTATTTATTTATTTATTTATTTAGAGTTGGAGTCTCACTCTGTCGCCCAGACTGGAGTGCAGTGGCTGCTCCCGGCCACCGCAGCCTCGACCTGCTGGGCTCCGGCGATCTTCCGCCTCAGCCTTCCAAGTAGGCGGAATTACAGGCATGCGCTACCACCCGGCTGATATTTTGAGTTATTGTAGAGATGAGGTCTCGTAAAATTTATTTTTATTTTAAAGATGTGGGGTACAATTCAGGATTAGGCATACAAGTGGTCATCATGCAGGTAAAATTTGGGCCTCTTTTTGGTCCCTACTTTGCCTGGTTTGAGATCAGATACCCTTATTGATGTTGTGTGTCCCCCCCCTCCACCCTCACCCCGGAGGTATCCCACTACTGCCAATCCCTTTCTTAGAGTATTATGGTAATTGTTCAGGGTCCACTTATGAGTGAGAACATATGGTACTCTGTTCGTTGTTTCTGTGATAGATCACTGAGTATGATTGACTCTAAATCCATCCAAGTTGTTGCTAAGTACATATGTTTGTCCTCCTTAATGGTTGCATAATATTCCATTGTATATATGTACCACATTTTTTAATCCAGTCCAGTTTTGATGGGCAGCATGGTTGGTTCCATGTTTTTGCTATTGTGAATGGTGCTGCAATAAACATGTGTGTGCAGGTATTTTTTTTTTTTTTTTTTGTAAAATGATTTGAGTTCCTCTGGGTATATTCCCAGTAGGGGAATTGCTGGATCATATGGAAGGTCAATTTCTAGTTCTTTTAGAAATCACCACACTGTTTTCCAAAAGAGGTTGCACTAGTTTGCATTCCCACCAGCAGTGTAGAAGCGTTCCTTTTTCTCTGCATCTTTGCTAGCATCTGTTGTTTGTTTCATTAATGATGGCCATTCTTACTGGGGTCAGGTGGTATCTCAATGTGGTTTTGATTTGCATTTCTCTGATGATGAGTGAAGCTGAGCACTTTTTCATGTGTCTGTTAGCTGTCCTCATATATCTTCTTTTGAAAAGTGTCTCTTGCCAACGTTTTAATGGGGCTGTTTGTTTTTTTCTTTCAGTGCATTTGAGTTCCTTTTAGATCCTGAATGTTAGGGCTTTGTTAGATATACAGTTGATAAATATTTTTTCTCATCCTGTGGGCTGTCTCCCTGCTCTCTTGATGGTTTCTTTTGCTTTGTTTTGAATATGACATTGGAAATACTAGCACCTCAGAGAAGACCTTAATTTGGTGTAAAGGCTGTACAGTACTCTAATTTAATTACATCCTTATTTTTTAGATGTATTCAAATATCTGTCTTCAGTCTTACATATTCTGCCTCCCAGAAACAAACTGAGGAAGGATTTCTACATCGGAAGGTCACTTCATACAGAATGAAAAATCCTAATGCTAAGAGTGGCTTATTCTAAGGAAACTTTGATGTTATTCAGTTAACTCATGATTTTTTTTATTGTTTTGTGTTTTTTCCTTTAGCTTTACTTCAGATTGTTCTTCAAAGGGACTAAATGAATATTGTATATATTAAGGTAGTATGTTAATCAACAGCAATAAAAAATAATAAACTCCCTAATTAAGGCATACTTCATTTTATTGCACTTCATTTCATTGCCCTTCGCAGAGACTATGTGTTTTACAAATTGAAGGTTTGTGGCCACCCTGCACTGAGCAAGTCTATCAGTGTCATTTTGTCAATAGCATGTGCTCACATTGTGTTTCTGTCACATATTTGTAATTCTTACAATATTTCAGACTTTTATGATTATATCTGCTTTAGTGATCTTTGATATTACTATTGTAATTGTGTTAGGATGCCGCAAACCCACCTAGATGAGACTGCAAACTTAGTCATAAATGTATGTGTTCTGACTGCTCCACCGACTGTGCATTCCACCATCTCTCTCTCTCTTTCCTTGTGTTCTTATTCCTTGGAACACAACACCTCAAAATTAGCCCAGTTAATGAGCCTACAGTGGCCCGTCTCTAAGTATTCAAGTGGTGAAAGGAAGATTTATACATCACTTTAATTCAAAAGCTACAAACAATTAAACTTAGTGAGGAAGGCATGTTGAAACCCCAAACAAGCCAAAAGCTAGGCCTCTTGTGCCAAACAGCCAAGTTGTGAATGCAAACAAAAAACTCTTGAAAAAATTTAAAAGTACTACTCCAGTGAATGCACAAATGATAAGAAAGAAAATCAGCCTCTCTGCTGTTAAGGAGAAAGTGTTATGGTCTGAAATGAAGATCAAATGAGCCACAATATTCCCTTAGGCTGAAGTCTAACCCAGAGCAACAACCTAACTCCCTTTAATTGTATGAAGACAGAGTTGAGGAAGCTGGAGATGAAAAAGTTAGAAGCTAGCAGAGGTTGCTTCATGAGGTTTAAGGAAAGTAGCTGCCTCTATAACAAAATTGCCAGGAGATACAGCAAGTGTGGTGTAGAAGCCAAAACAAGTTAACCAGAAGATCTAGTTAAAGTCACTAATATAGGTGGCTACCCTAACAGATTTTTAATGTAGATGGAACAGTCTTCTATTGGAATAAGATGCCATCTAGAACTTTTGTAAACTAGATCAGAGAAGTCAATGCTTGGCTTCAAAGCTTGAAAGGACAGGCTGACTCTCTTGTTAGGGCTAGTACAACCGATGACTTTAAGTTGAAGCTGATGCTCCTTTATCATTCTGAAACTCTTTGGGCTCTTAAGAATTATGCTAAATCTACTTTGCCTGTGCTTTATAAATGAAACAACAAAGCCTGGAAAACAACACGTCTGCTTCCAGCATGGTTTACTAAATATTTTAAACCCACTGTTGAGACCTACTGCTTAAAAAAAAAAAAAAAAAGATTCCCTTCAAAATAGTCACCCATGAGCTCTGGTGGGGATGTACAAGGAGATTAATGTTTCCATGCACACTAATACAACACCTATTCTGCAGCCTGTGGATCAAGGAATAATTTCAACTTTCAAGTCTTAATATTTAATAAATACATTGAGTAAGGCTAGAGCTACCATAGACAGTGATTCCTCTGATGGATCTGGGCAAAGGCAATTGAAACCTGGAAGGATTCACCATTCTAGATGCCTTTAAGATCATTAATGATTTACGTGACGAGTTCAGAGTATCAACAGGAGTTTAAAAGAAGTTGATCTCAATGCTCATGAATGACTTGAAGGAGTTCAACACTTCAGTAGAGAAAGTAACTGCAGATGTGGTGGAAATAGCAAGAGAACAAGAATCAGAAGCAGAGCCTAAAGAAGTACCTGAGTGGTTGTGATCTCATGATGAAACTTGAATGGATGAGGGTGCTTCTTTTGTGCAAAGAAAATGGTTTCTTGAGATATAATCTACTCCTGTTTAAGATGCTGTGAACATTGTTGAAATGACAACAAAATATTTCAAATATTACTTAAACTTTGCTGATAAAACAGGGTTTGAGAGGATTGACTCCAATTTTGAAAAAAAATCTGTGAGTAAAATGCTGTTAGGCAGCATTATAAAGTCGGGTGCAGGGGCTCACGCCTGTAATCCCAACACTTCGGGAAACAGAAGAAAGAGGATTGTCTGAGCCCAAGGGTTCGAGACCAGCCTGGGCAAACTTGGTGAGACTTGTCTCTACAATAAATCAAAAATTAGTCAACTGTTGTGGCACGCACCTGTGCTTCCAGCTACTTGGAAGGCAGAGGTGAAAGGATCTCCTGAGCCCAGCAAGTCGAGACTGTGGTGGCTGGAGCATGACACTGCTTTAACTCTTTGTTAATTAAAATATGTACATTTTTTATATAGACATAATGCTGCTGCACAGTTAATTGACTACAATGTAGTGTAAACCTAACTTACATATGCACTGGAAAACTAAAACATTTGTGTCACTTATTGCAATATTTGCCTCATTGCAGTGGTCTGGGACCAAACCCACAATATCACTGAGGTATGCGTGTAACTGAAGGAACCCAAGTCCTTACCTTCTCATCCTTCTTACAGACAATAGTATGTGATCAGAGGGGGCAGTGGTGCCCTGGATACGACTGATCTGGACAGACTTCCAGAAAAATTATGATTTTTAGATTGCTTCTGAGTCTGTGTAACCATCAATGAATAGATGGCTTTTTAATAACTTCTATTAACTTCTAGGCGCAACCTGGAAGGTAGAAAGTAGACACATTAGGGACTGCTATGGCTCTGCATAATACAAAACCTTCCCAGACTATATTATATTTTTAACATTTTTTTCTCCTCAAAATTATTCTAGACTTGTACTCGATATTTATTTTAGAGAGGTGTGCCTGAACGTGTTTTGTAAGGGCAACCCTTGTGCTTCTTTGTTATAATCCTTTATTAAGGCAGCTGATGCATGCCATGGTTTTTTTTCTGCATATCTTTTTCGCTGTCATTTTGAATAGCCACTGACCATCTAAGCATCTGTTCTTCACTGACTTTTTATTTTGAGTGTTTTCTGAACAGGAATGTCAGTTTCTAGGGTTCCCCATGAAACATCAACATACTCTATTAAGTTGAACCATATGACATTACCATTTCATAGGCTCAAAGCAGCTGAATAATAGATATTTCATGATTCTGTTGAGATCACCTGGAAAATTCTGAATGGTCCATTCTTCAGTGAGAGCCAGAGAACTTCATTGGAAACGCCTAGACAATCAGAACCTAGCCTGACACAGGAAGAACCTGTGGTGAAAATATGACCACAGTGCTTTACATGCCTCAAACTAAGTTCAGATTCTCTCAAGCTCACCATCTCTTGTTTCAGCTGCCACTGCTTATAGGCTCCAGACAACTATATGTAGGTACAACTTGGCAATGCCCTCACATTATGCCCATGTCTCTCATTTCCTCTTATGGAGCTTTCCTATTTTTGCTTCCACCACTACCGTTCCCAAACACACACAACCCAGTAGGGGAACCATTGACTCGTGAGAGACAGAAGCCAATGAATCCCTTCCCTCTTTCTCTGTTCACTGTCAGTCACGAGCAGTCGTCTCCTTTTTTATAACTTTACTCCTTCTTAAGTAATGGCACAAAATCTCTTTACCTTGTCAGTGCTTTCTGGAGAACCTGTGCTGATTCTCAAATTTTGGTCAGTCACCTGTGGTAAATACGGGTACTGAAGTTTGAGAAGCACTCTCCTAGGATTTTTTGTTTTAACTTTTAAAACAGACCATTTTTAGAGCAGTTTTAGGTTCACAGGAAAACTAGCAGAAGGTACAGAAATTTCCCACATGATCTCTGCCCTCATAGACACACAGTCTCCTTCACTATCAACATCTTGATACCCTAGGATTTTGAAGTACATATAAGTCACTCTGAAGTAAGTATTGTGATCATTAGTTGGCCAAAAGCTACCTTGGAAGTTCTTGGTTAGAGTAAGTACACTCCACCCTACTGCTCATACTGAATACAACTATAAAAACAGGAGAGAATGCATAAACCAGCCATTTGAGAACTCTGAGAAGTAAACGACAGCAGGCAAATTGAAGATCAGAATTTAATATATCACCAAACCAGCAGTGACTTTGACTTTTTTTTTTTTTCCTTTTTGGTATCTCCTCCACTGGAACTCAAGGCTGATTATAACCTGGAATTAGGCAATAGTACAAGACAGCGTTCCAGGAGAATTATTTTAATTCTGACTCAAGGAGTGAGAAAGGAGTTTCCTAACAGAGAAAGTTAAGAAAACGTTATATTTGGTTTTCCATTTTCTTGTGCACCAACCCCAAGTAATCAAAGGGTGTCAGCAGCAACAATGACAGCAGCAGGGTAGGGGATGAGAGGGACCCGCAGGTACCTAAAATTCTGAGGAAGGAGAACCCTTCTCCACAATCAGAGTAGCTGTGAGCCCCAAGAGTGTGGTAAATCTCACTGCTTTTGTTCAATGTGTCCACTGCTTCGCCCCAGATGGGAGTGCACTCACAGGAAGCATACAGCAGAATAGGATGATTAAAGCTCCAGTTTTCTTGCTGGAGGATCAAAAAGGGGAGCTCCAGAGGGAGATTTGGAGAAGGGGGAGATTAGCAAAACAACCCCATCAATGTGCATATGGACTCAGGCTTACTCTGATAATAGATTTAAGTCTCAATCGACTTTGAAAACTGACCTATAAGGATACACTATGACTCAAGTCCAAGATTGGTCACTGTGTGGCACATATATGGTCTAAATCTAAATAAAACTGAAAAGTTTTTGAAAATAACATTGAACCACAGCCCCTACGAGGCTAATTGGAACTTTTTTCCTGAAACCAAATTTTGCTAACACAAAATTATCAACAACATTCCCCACAGAATTTAAACAGGATTGGAACTATCATAACAAAATATAACAAATGTCTAGGACACAGTCCAAAAGTATCAAGTATACAAAAACCAAGAAAAACTGAAATGAGAAAAGAAAAAGCAACAGAATAGCAATGTCAAGGTAACAGATCTTGGAGTTACCTGACAAAGGTCTTTAAAACAGCAATAAAATGTTTAAAGTAAGGGTGAAAAAAATGAAACAAATGGGGGATAGAAAGTCTCAGCGCAGAATTAGAAGATGTAAAAGAGATGAATGAAAATTTTGTAACTGAAAAATATAATAACTGGAATAAAGGCTCTCTGGATGGGTTCAAACTGTCAAATGGAAGTGACAGAGGGAGGACTCCATAATCCTGAAGATTGGTAGAAATCATTCAATCTGCATAACATAAAAAAATATTTAATACAAAAGTGAACAGAGCCTCAGAGACCTGTGAGACATGATTAAAAAGTCTACATCAGGGTATCCAACTCTTTGGCTTCCCTGCGCTGCATTGAGTATATAATTTATGCCACACATAAATTATATAATATAGCTGTATATACATAATAAGACTTCCTATAATTTTATTATAAAGTCTAGAAAAATGAGAACAATATAAAACTAGTGGGAAATTTGACCTTGTTTTTGTAAAACAGATCTATCCATGTGTGTTTCAATGGAAGAGGTCACAATTCTTAGTGAGTTTTCAAGGTGTACATCTGAAATGTTTGTTTGAATTTTACTCTTCGTGAGCTTCATAATTGAAAACAGCTGCTCACAAATGCATGTCCTGCCAAAAAGTGATGTCATAAATAAGGCATGATTGTGAGCTTTGAAAATGGAACTATGCATGAGGTCATGAAGAAAATAAACACTAAAAAATACATGATGTTAAAATATTGTGTGGGCTTGCATTGCTAGCTGTTCTGGGCCACAGGTTGGACATGTCTGGTCTATATTTTATATAACGGGATCCCAGAAGGAAAGGAGAAAGAATACAGTGCATACAACTGTTTGAAATATAATAGCTAATAACTTTCCAAAGGTATAGCCTACAGATTTCAGCAGCTCACTTTGAAAGCTACCAGAGAAAATGATACATTACTTATAAAAAACAATGATTCAAACAACTGGTTTATTATCATTGAAGACAGAAGGAAGTGGTACACAATTTTTAAAGTGTTTTTAAAAGAAACTGTCAACCCATAATTCTATCCTTCTATCTAGCAAAAATATCCTTCAGGGGTGAAGGTGAAATTACACTCTTGGAACAAGAAAACAAAGAGCATTTCTTGCTACCAAACCTATCTAAAATAATTGTCAAAGGAAGTTATTCAAACTTCAAGAGGGAAATGATACCAGAAATAAATTTAAGAAACATCTTGTCTTCTTAAAATATGTTTGACAGTTGAAAATATTGTGTTATGGGGGTTTGAGTGTTTTTAGATATAACATATAAGACAACTACAAAATAAAGGGAGAGAGTAAACAGTTAAATATGATGCTACATGACTCGTGAAATGGAAAAATATTTTTTTAGGTAGACTATGAAATGTCAAGTATGTTTAGTGTAATGTTTAAAGAAGCCAATAAAACACTGCACAAAGTAATATAATAAAAAACATAATAGATAAGTTAAATGGAATACTAAAATACATTCAAATGATCCAAAAAAGGCAGAAAAAGAGAAGCAGAGTAATGAAAAATGGAAGGAATACACAGAAAATATATGACAAAATGGTAGACCTAAATTCAAACATATAAATAAACAAATTCAAACATATCAATAACATATTAATTGTAAATGATATAAACATACAAATTAAGAAAGATTGAATGGATGAAAAATTATTCAATTTTATGTGATCTACGAGTAATTCACTTCAAATATAATTATATAGGTTAGTTAAAAGTAAAAAGGTGGGAAAAAAGATGTACTATCAAAAGAAAGCAGAGTGGCTATAATAATATCAAATCAAGTAGATTTCAGAGCATAGACAATTTCCAGGAATAAGGAGGTACACTATCTAATGATAAAAGCGGCAAGTCACCAAGAAGAAAACAATTTTAAATGTATATACATCTAAAAGCAACTTCAAAATATGTGAAGAAAAATTGACAGACTGAAAGAAATAGATCCATTATTACAGTTGGATGCTTCAGTTCTCCTCTCTTAATAATTGATATAACCTAAAAACAGATGATCATCAAGGATATAAAACCACTGAAAATATCATCAACCAGCTAGATCTAATCAGCATCTATAGGGCACAACATCCAACAACTACAAAATCATAATCTTTTCAAGTGCATATGGAATATTCATCAGGATACTCCTTATCCTTGGTCATAAAACAAACCTGAATAGATTTAAGAGTTGAAATCATACAAAGTATGTTCTCTGACCGTGAAGGAATTAAGTTAGAAATAAATAACACATTTAAAAATCTCCAAACACTTAAAAATTAAACACACTTTTAAATGATGATTCAAGGGAAATCATAAAACATTTGTAACTGTATAAAAATGAAAATGCAACATAAAATTTGTGGGATGCAGCTAACAGCTCTCAAAGGGAAATATGTAGTGTTACATTAGAAAGGAAGAAAGATCTCAAGTAAATAACCTATGTTTCTATGTTAAGAAACTACAAAAAGAGGAACAAATTAAACCTAAAGCAAGCAGATGGAAAGAAATGATAAAAACTGGAGTAGAAACAAGTGAACTGAAGACAAACACAATAGAAAAATAATCAATGGCTAGTTCTTAGAAAAAAACGATCATAGCTCTGAAAGGGGTTCTAGGCTTTGGTTGGAACTTGCTTTAATTTACCTCATTTCTTGATCATGATTTAGTTATTGGGTAATCCTCACTACAAATAGGAGACACCTTGTCTTGTAAAACCAGCTTTCTGAGGCAATTCAGTCAGTGTCTGGGAGTCTGGGGGAATATTTTTCTAGGGTTTAATTGGCCATGGTAAAATGAACAATTTAGAAGTTAGATGCATGGAACTGGAGAGAAGGTAAGTTAACAGGAGTGCTGAAGCATTTTTTATTCTATTTTTGACAATTTGGTGTAGGAGACACCTATGTAAACACATAAATATGTGTTTTTACTTTAGGACAGATTTAGACCTCTGGGGGAAAAAAAGGTAATATTTTACAATATTAATTTAAAATAAGATTTTTATTCTTTTAAATTTTTTGTTTAAAACGTATATTTGTTTGTATTTCTACTTTGAAACAATAACTTATTAATAAAAGGATGCCCTAAAGTTTTATAGGATATTCGTTCTCTAAAAATACCAAATAATATATTTAAACTGTTGAAAAGGTCTCCAAAAGTTTTTAGTGTGTGCTTTTTGCTTCACATAGACTTATTTTGAAAATCTGGGATGGCTAGAATTCACAGTCCTGATAATTTCGTTTCCTGCTGTTAAGTAAGGTCAAATAGCACGCTGCACTCCATCCTAATGTAGAATATATAGTAGGTGATGTAAAGAAAAGTAAGAGAATTGAACTGTATTCACAGTTACACAAGCAACTGAAAATCAAAAGAACTTGTTTATTACAATCAATAGTCTCTTCACTTTGTGAATGAATGTAGTAAGAAAAATCCTCTCTTTATATTTATCAACCTGCATCAGTTCATGTAGCCAAACAAAATAAGAAAACAGTGATTGAATTGTACTGAGTGCAAATCTTTTCTGATTTCCCTCTTCCAGATCATCAGCAAATATTGTTATTTGGCCTCACACCCCTTTCACTAGTATCTCTCTGGTCAAAACCACTGTACACACCTCTCTGGACCTCTGCACTCACTTTCTAATTAGTCTCTCTGTTTCTCTTCTTCACCAACAGTGTTCTCTCTATGCCACAATCAGTGTTCTGTTTCTTTTTAAAAAATAAAACTTATCACCCTCCTATTCTTAACCTTCCAAAGGTTTCCCAACAGAGATAGAAAGAAATCCCAAACTCCCAGGGCCTAGCTGGGTCCCTGCCTAATGTGTTCTGGCTCCATCTTTAGCCTCTTTTGCAATCATTGTTGCCCTCACATACTGCACTCTAGCTTACTGTTCCGCAAATGAGCCAAGCCCTTTTTCATCTCAAGACCATTGCTCTTTCCTCTGCGTGGTATGCCTTTTCCTGGATCCTTGCATGTTTCCCTCTCTCAGTGCATTCAAGTCACATCCTCAGAGTTGCCATCTCTATCATATCCAAACCAGCAAACCCACTGTTCTCCCCTGTACTCTTCTGCTGTATTTTCTTAATAGCACTACATCACTACCTGATGTTATTATGTACATGTATGTTCATTATCGGTCTTCCACACTAGAATGCAAACTCCATAAGTACAAAAAACTTTATCTATACATACACTGCATCCCAAGTGCCTAGGATACGGTCTGGTACATATTAGGCCCATATTTCTTTCCTTTTCATCCAGCACTATTGAGGTATGATTGACAAATAAAAATTATATCTGGTTAAGATGTAAAGCATGATGTTTTGATATACATATACATTGTCAAGTGATGACCACAATCCTAACATACCTATCACCTCACCTAGTCACCTTTTTGTTGTAGTAATGTGAACATGTGAGACATACACTCATATCAAATTTTAAATATGTGATGCACTATTATTAATGATAGTCACTGTGCTGTACATTGGGTCTCCAGAATGTATTTATTTCATAAATGAATGTTTGTACCCTTTGACCACATCTCCCATTTTCCCCTACTCCTTAGCCCCAGGTAACTACAATGCTACTCCCGGGTACTATGAGTTCAATTGTTTTATAGGCTCCATACATAAGTGAGATTATGCATCATGCAGTATTTGTCTTTCTGTATCTGGCATATTTCACTTAGCATATTGTTCTCCAGGTTCATCTGTGTGTCACAAATGCCTAGATTTCCTTCTTTTATAAGCCTGAGTAATATTCCATTATACATGCACACACACTCACATGCCTGCACACACACATCTTGCATTTTAAAATTTTCTTTACTCATTTATCTGTTGGCATTTAGGTTGTTTCATTATCTTGGTTACTATGAATAATGCTGCAATAAACATGAGAGTGCAGATATTTCTGAGATAGTCATTTTATTTCCTTTGGATATAAGCCCAGAAGGAAGACTGTTGGATCACATGCATTTTTTTGAGAACCCTCTAAACTAATTTCCATAATGGTTATACCAATTTACATTCCCACCAACAATACGCAGGGTTTCCTTTCTCCACGTCCCAATCAACATTTGTCTTTTGATTTTTAATAATAGCTATCTTAAGAGGTATGAGATTATATCTCATTGTGGTTTTGATTTACATTTTCCTAATGAATAGTGATGTTGGGCATCTTTTCATATACCTGTTGGCCATCTATATGTCTTCTATGGAATGTCTTGTACAAGAATGTGCATATCGGCCTAATTCACAGTAGTCAAAACTGGAAACAAATGTCCATCAGCAGGTGAATAGATAAGCAAGTTGTGGTGTATCCGTATAATGGAATGATACTCAGCAACTAAAGGAATGAATGACTGATATACACAGCAACATGGGTGAATTTCAAAATCATAGAGCTGGAAGAAGGCAGACACAAAAGAAGGCATATTCTATACTACCATGTATATAAAATTAAGAAAACATAAATTAATCTATAGTGACAGAAAGCAGATCAGTGACTGTCTGAAATGGAGGGATGGATGGACTGCGATAGTGATTTTATTTTCTTTGGATATAAGCCTAGAAGGAAGCTTGGTGGACCACATGAATTTTTTTAACAGCCCTCTATACTAATTTCCATATTGGCTATACCAACTTACATGAGAAAATTTTTAGAGACATGAGAAAACTGACATGAGAAAACTGTTGAAGGTGATGACTATGGCATGTTTTTTTCACTAGTATATAAATCTGTCAAAATTCATCAGATGTATGCTTTAAATGGCTGCCATTTATTAATTTGTTTTTTAAAAGTTAAATGTAGTTTCTGCATGCCTTGTTGACTTTCCTTCCTGAATAATTCAGTTCAAAGCCATTGTGTGGGGCCAGGAAGGGAGGCATCCTTGCAGGGAAGCCATAGCAGAGCAACAGTAGCAGCCCAGCACCAGTTGCTGGACCCTGAGTAGGATGACAAAGGCATCTGGGTTGCTTGGTGTGGAATGCTGGAGCTTGGGAAGGGTGAGGAGGCTGCTGCATTAGATGTCAAGGGAGGTGGCGGTTACAGGAGATCGGAAATATATAGTGGGGGAATCATCTAATAAGTAAAGATAATGACAACAGTGGGAGCCAGGTTCCTCAGTAGAATGGAGTTATAGACTGGAAACAAAGAAAACAAGAAGGATCCCCAGGTGGTTGGATTAAAATTGGAAGTGTTCATGTAAGCTCATGGCATTCAATCAACAGATTGACGATAGATAGATGATAGATAGATAGATAGATAGATATAGATAGATAGATGCTAGAAGAAAAGAGGGGGCAATTTGTATGTATATGCCTGTGTAGATGCTAACAAGTGATCCCAATAGCAGTGAACACACGTGGCACCAAATGTTGGTTCTATTCTCCACTGAAAAGAACCAGGGCTAGTTCCAGGAGTGGACAGGGGGAAAAAATAAGCCTGGAACATTTTCTTTTTCTGGAAAGTAAGAAAATGCTCAAAGAATGATGTGAACATGACAAAATGACACACAAGATAGGTTGAGGGGGCTGTAACTAGCTATACTTGTTACATTTTGAACATCAAAATGACTAAAGGTAGTAATGGATTATAATTCATTGAATAAAATAGGAGTTTATGCATCCATAGGATATAAATAAATGAGTACATAAATGGGAAATAACATAATACCAAATAAAGAAAGGGGGTGAGACACAACATCAATAAGGGTACCTGATCTCAAACCAGGCAAAGTGGGGACCAAAGGGAGGCCCAAACTTTGCCTGTACAATGACCGTTTGCATACCTAATCCTGAATTGTATCCCATATCTTTAAAATAAAAAAAGATAAAATCAACAACAACAACAACAAAAATACAGAAAAAATGATGGAATGAGAAAAATCACCATTTTGCTACCATTATAATAAAAAATTAATTCAGTTTAGAAGTATCAATGGATACTAAAAATAGTGAAGAAATGTCAAGAAATGTGATATTTACATACCTTCAAACTACCTCTCCACAAAATATTCATTAGTTACAGATTTTTAAAAGTAATTTTACAATGGAGAAAGCATGCAGACATCTCCCTAACCAAAGGATCAAAGTTAACATCATCTGTAATGGGAAAAAAATCAAAATCATATGCCACCTGAAACAATGAGAACATAACATTACTTTTGCCAGTGCCAAAAATGTGTAGCCTGATTCTAACCATAAGAAACACCAGACATACCCAAATAGAGGAATACACTGCTTCCCCAAGAATGTGGCCTGTAATATTCAAAAGTATCACAGTCATGAAAATCAAGGAAAAGCTGAGGAATTTTCTCACAATAAAGTAACATGACAAGTAAATGTGACACGTGATTCTGGACTAGATTACTTTGCTATAAAGAGCATTAATGACACAACCGGCAAAATTTAAACGGGGTCTGAGAATAAGATGGTAGAATATGTTAACATTAAAATATTGATTTTGAGAGTTGTTTTGCAGTTAGAATGAAGAAGAATGGCTATATTTGTAAGAGTTACACATCAAAGTATTCTGGTATGATAGGACATCATTTTGACAACATACTTTCAAATGGTTCTGGGTATAAAAGAAGTTCTTTATCCTATTCTTGTAATTTGTAAATAAGTTTGAAATAATTTTTTAAAAATTATAATTAGAAAAAATTCATATGAAATAGTAATATTGAACAAATGTCATTTTACATATTGAAAAATTAGAATAGAAGTCGTGGATGAGTAATTCAAAAAAGAATGTTTGAAATACTATTGCTCATTATAAAAATCAATTGCCTATGTTAATAATTCCAACCAAAATGGGAAATGTGAGTATATTTATTATATGAAATACAGAATTCTTAAAATTTGTAGATGTATTAGAAAATACAGTATTGTAATTTTAAAAACCTACTTTAATTCCTAATCATACAGATAGACCAGGTGCCTTCCTGGATTTCACAATAGTAATACAACCTACCTGACAACTTTTAGATTGAATTTCAGATAGCACTTGTGAGAAAGGCAATCCATGTGAGAATGTCAAACAGCTGTCAGATGGTTTGATTCTTATATACACTTGATTTTAGCCCTAAATTAGATATTTGGTTATTAGTAAGACTTCTCCAGCCTGATTTACTGGTCTAACTTGTCTCCGGCAGTGATTGTTAGCTGTAAACTCAAATTATGTAGGTCACATGAGGATCAGTATGGCAGTTTCTCCACCTGCATATTTCTCATACCGTATCACTGTAATTTACTTGTTAATTACGCAATTATTTTAACGAAGGTCAAGAGAATGTAGCAAAGAGTTCACTTAAAGGTAGTTTCACATTAACATTCCAAAGCCCTTGTATGTCCTTGGATTACACACAGTATTTGATGATTCACAATGTAGTAGCACCCATTCACTACCATGTTTCCTTACCAAATCACTCAGTAAGCAAATAATAATTGTCTATTGTTGGCTTGGGATTGCACTCCCATCGGTCCTTGAAACTGCTTCTTTTTTGAGTCAGAGTCTCACACTGTCAACGAGGCTGGAGTGCAGTGGCATGCTCATGGCCATCACAGCCTCCACCTGCTGGGTTCAGGCAATCCTGCCTCAGCCTTCCAGGTAGCTGACGCATGCCACCACAGATGCACGCCACCACATCTGGCTAATTTTTAAATTTTACTGTAGAGATGAGGTCTTGTCAAGTTGTCCAGGCTGGTCTAGAACCCCTGGGCTCAGGCAATCCTCTTGCCTCTGCCTCCCAAAGTGCTGTGATTACAGATGTGAGCCACTGTGTCCGGCTGAAATTGCTTTTCGACTAATGTGATACTCCTAATATCAATGTTTGAATAGACTCAAAATCCGTTAGATAGTATTTTAACTGGGTTCCTACTGCAGAAGTTTTCAATCCACCCTTCCAGAGCTGTGATTTCTGAAAACTATCCCAGACCCCAAGCAAAGTCTGTTCAAGTCCTATAGTTAGGTTCTTTCTGTTCCCTGTACCCATGTACAAGCATATCTTTGGAGGTTTTCAGTTCTAAACTACCATAATAAAATGAATATAGCAATAAAGAAAGTTACATAAATTTTTTGGTTTCCCAGTGCATATAAAAGTTATGTTTACAGCATACTGTAGTCCATGAAGTATGCAAAAGCATTATGTCTAAAAAACTAATTCATATACATTTAATCATATTTTTCATTTTATTTTATTATTTTTTAATCTGTCAATTTATTTATTTTAAAGATGTGGTGTGCAATTCAGTGTAAAAATATTTTCTTGTGAAAAAATGTTAATGACCATCTGAGACTTCAGTTAGTTGGATCTTTTTGCTGGTGGAGGATCTTGCTTCCAGGTTGATGGCTGCTGATAGATCAGATGGTGGTTTAAGGTTGGCGGGCCTGTGGCAATTTCTTAAAATAATGCAACAATAAAGTTTGCCACATTGATTGACTCTTCCTTTCATAAAAGATATCTCCTAGCATTCAGCCCTGGTAGAACTTCCATGAATGACGAATGTTCTTAATGGCATCTAGAATGGTAAATCCTTTCCAGGAGGTTTTCAGTGGACTTTTCGCACCTCTGTCACAGGAATCACTGTCTATGGCAGCTCTAGCCTTATTAAGTATATTTCTTTTTTTTTTTTTTGAGTTGGAGTCTCACTCCGTCGCCCAGACTGGAGTGCAGTGGTACACTCCAGGCCACCGCAGCCTCGACTTGCTGGGCTCCAGCCATCTTCCGCCTCAGCCTTCCGAGTAGCTGAAACTACAGGCGCACGCTACCACGCCCGGCTACTAATTGTATTTCTTAAATAATAAGACTTGAAAGTAGAAATTACTCCTGGGTTGTGGAATGGATGTTGTATTAGCAGGCATGAAAACAACATTAATCACCTTGTACATCTTTATCTGCCCTTAAAGTCACCAGTTACATTAGCTCCTAGCAGAAGAGTCAGCCAGTCCTTTGAAGCTTTGAAGCCAGGCATCGAATTCTCCTCTTGGCCACAAAAGTCCTACATGGTATTTTCTTCCAAAAGAAGTCTGTTTCATCTACATTGGAAATCTGTTATTTAGCGTAGTCACCTACATCAATGACCTTAGCTAGATCTTCTGAGTGACTTACTGCTGCTCCCACATCAGCACTTGCGGCTTCACCTTGTACTATTATGTTATGGAGATGGCTTCATTTCCTAAACCTCGTGACCAATCCCTGATAACTTCCAACTTTCTTCTGCAGCTTTCTCACCTCTCTCAGCCTTCACAGAACTGAAGAAAGTTAGGACCTGGTTCTGGATTAGGCTTTGGCCTAAAGGACTGCTGTGGCTTGTTTGATCTGTCTAGACCAATAGAATTTTCTCCTTATCAGCAATAAGACTATTTTGTTTTTTTATCTGTGTATTTACTGGAGTACCATTTTTAATTTTTTTCAAGAGTTTTTCTTTGCATTCACAACTTGCCTGTTTGGCAGAAGAGGCCTAGCTTTTGGCCTATTTTGGCTTTTGACCTGCCTTCCTAAGCTTAATCATTTCTAGTTTTTGATCTAAAGTAAAAGATGTGTGACTTTTCCTTTCATTTGAACTTTCAGAGGCCATTATATGGTTATTAATTGGCCTGCTTTCAATATTGTTTTGTCTCAAAGAATAGAGAGGCCAGTGGAGAGAGAAAGAGATGGGGGAACAGCAAGTCAGTGGAACAGTCAAAACACATGCAACATTGATTAAGTTCCATATCTGGGTATGGTTTGTGGCAGCCCAAAACAATTGAAATAGTAATATCAAAGACCACTTATCACAGATCACCATAACAGATATGATAATAATGAAAAAGTTTGAAATACTGTGTGAATTACCAAAATGTGACTGAGAGAGGACGTCAGCACCTGCTGTTGGAAAAAATGGCCCAATAGATGTTCTCAACACAGACTTGCCACGAAACTTTAATTTGTAAAAAGCACAATATCCGTGAAGTACAAAAAAGTGCAATAAAGGAGGTACTTATTTCCCACTGCTCATATTTATCACACTGACTTGTAATCTTGTGACTGTTGCTCTGTAATATGTTTCCTTCTCCAAGAGTGAGCTTTTTGAAGGTAGATCACAGTGTGTATTTCAATTCCCAGACATATGGCCTGGAAGTATTTAATGAAAGTTTATTGAATGGGTGGATGGCCATAACATAACCTTGCAAATGTATGTTGGGGTTTTGTTGTTGTTGTTTTTGCTTTGTTTTTTATACGTATTCCTCCCTCCAAATTTCTAATCAAGGTCAAAGCAGCTAACTCTAGAGGAATAAATATTGAGTTACGATCTTCAGAATCTATCTAGATCTTTATTTCACAAGCTTTCATTTTCTTATTTTTTGTTTTGTTTTTCTGAAACATAGAATGACTTTTCTGAAATATAGAGTGAGTTTTCAGTAATTGTATATTTAGTTATTTATTAGTTCTTTAAATACCTTCCTGAGCTACTAAGGAAGAGTCTTTCTAGGAGCTATTAGTTAAATTTTATTTAAAGGTAAATTTGCTTTAAACTAGATTTGGTTTTATTTCGATTACAGAGCCCAAACATACCTACAGAATATACGTAAGTGGTGGGAAGAATTGGAATGAAAATGGCAAAGCTCAAAAGAATAAATTCATTTCATTTCCTCCAGGCTGCGTTGTGGCTGATGCTTTTATAGAGACAAGTTTTTATACTGTGGTGTGGTCAGCTACTTCATTTAATGATGTATATAATTGATCACTTGAAGTGGATTTCCTGTTAAACCGGATGGAAGTAGAATAATCATTCTAATCTTTGAGTTATTTAAAGTTAATACCAACTGCGAGGTTCATAAAAACAATTTGTTCATTTAATTGCCTTCCAGATGTGATAATTCAAAGCAATATGTCAATACATTTACCTGTATGAGAAGTAAGCAGTGACTTAGAAACTGACTACCTAGAAGTGTTTATTTAGGGGACTTAAAAAAAGGGAAGAAAATAGAAGATAGAACATAAAAATGAATGCAAATTTAATTATTATTATTAATATGAAATCAATTGAGAATTATCTTTTTACTTTAATATTTTAATAAAAATATTTCTATGGAAAGTTTATTTAAAAAATTATTCCTTGTGCTTACAGTCTTTTGCTAAACAGGGTGCTTCTTCAGTGTCTAATCAAGCCCCATCATAATGGGGTCTTGGAAAGAGATTACAGTCCTCTGTAAGTCAAGTACTCAATATCCTTTCCAGTAATTTTCAAAGTGAGAAATAATTGTGAAAATATGTCTAGGCACATTGAATAATACTTGCTAGAGTCTTCATGTTGATATATACACACACACAAAACCACATATAGCTGTGGTGGCTCACGGCTATAATCCCAACTACTTGGGAGGCTAAGGTGGGAGGATCGCTTGAGGCCAAGAGTTTGAGAGTGTAATAAGCTAAGATCATGCCACTGCACTCCAGCCTGGGTGATAGAGACCCCATCTCTTCAAAAAAACAAAATGACATAAAACACATTTTGGTATTCTAAGCCCCATTCACAAAATTTCTGGAGGTCATAGTTAGGGACAAAACTAAGAATGGAACCTAAATTCTTGTCTTCTGTTTTATCTCTTTTGGTAGGTAACTCCTTTTTTTCCTTTACCAGTGTAAAGTGAGCTGGAGGAGGTGAGGAAGCCATTCAGTCAGGAGAATAAACTGATGAAAATATTTGATGTCTAGGGCTTATGTTCATTATTTGCAAAGCCAGCAAAGTTATAGTTTGAGAAATTCTTACAAATCTTTAAAAAGTGGGGTCATTGAGAAATATAATTGCCACATTTCTAAAAATAAAAAATTATATCATCTACAGGAACACTTGGTTTTATAAGCTCCATATGAATTTTTTGTCACTACATTTAGCAATGTTTTAAAATAAAAATTTTTGGAAGTTTGTTAATGATATCGTTATTTCAGAATGGAGTAAGATTTCCATAGATAAGTATGTCAAATTTATATTCAGCACTATATTTGTTACTTCATCACTCCAGATTATAATCAGAATGAATAGATTTCTGTTCCATTCTATGCAAAGAAAACTGATGTAAGGGAAATAATGTTAATCTCAATTTTAAATTAGATAAAGTCCCCATGTGAAAACTGTGGTTCATCGTATATGACAGTCTTTAGTATTTCCAGCTGCTTTCTTTTCCTAATCAAAACATTTGCTCACAATAGCAGCTGCTTCTATGTCTTGTTTTTAAACCATTTGCAACAAATCAAACAGGAACAAAGTGTCCACAGTAGGAAATCTCAGGCTTCCGGGACATGTAAGTTATAAAACATCAAAATAAGAAAAAAAAAAGGAGGCAAATTCACAAGTCATTTTTTTCTTTTTACCTTAATGTTTTGTTTCATAAAGTCCTAAAAAATAAAATTCACAATCAACACTAATATAACACAGTCAAGAAATTTATAATACTTTATAGAATAGATAGTTTTAAAATAGTATATCAGAAATGCATATTACAGTGCATAGTTTATGCATGCAAATGAAATATTTTGGGAAAATAGAAGATAGAGGCTGAATTTCTCATCTCGTAGTAAATTAAAATTATCCTGAGCCATTATCTATGTCAGGGTTATGAAGCTGCATTAAGAAAAGTTAATATCCTACATATGATTTTATGCTTTAGATGGCATTTGACTTAGATATATGACATCAAACTGAATTGATTTTGCACAATTATTTTGGAAACATTTTATAGTCGACATTTGCCAAAGAATGCTTCTTCTATTTAAATCCTTTTAAGAGTCCAATGTTTGATATTTGGCAAATTTTGTACGGCTTGAGAAGTATATATTTGGTTTTCAATGTTAATGTTATATTTTTGTAAAGAACTTTTGCCTCTTTGTAAGTATCATCGTATCCAAGGGAAAAAAAGTATAAATGCAATTTAGGTCAGGCTAACACATCTTACTTAATTTAAACATTAAAAGATGTGTGTTTGAAAGATCTTAATCGCCACATGTTCTGCAGATAAAAACCAGACAAACAATACAATAAAACATCATGCATCCCATAGAAGTCGGAATAGCCAATTACTTAAAAATTTCACCATCTGCTCTCACTGAAGCAGCAAGACAGGCATTTCCCTGAGTTACAAACCACGATAATCAGAAAGTAACAGAATGAGAAATGCTAACACCATTTCCCCCCCTTTCTTATTTGCTGCAGTGGTTTGTAATGAAAACTTGAGTATACAAACAAAGGAAAGGGGAGGATATTTCCCCGCCCTATGTCCTAATGAGTGCTTATATTCAGTAATTGCTCTTTGCTGCCCTGGGCAGCATGACATTGCCTCAATTGGCCACGCACAGCTATTATTCTGGAGGCAGCTAGTGAAGTACCCAATCCATCTGCTTGCTCTTTCATGGGCTGCTGCTTTCCTTGATGTTGACAGCTGTCTTAATTTTCCTGGGCCACCTGCCACACAGTAAATACTGTGCTCTAAGATAGATACAGAAGTGTATCCTTCTGGTGGACTTTTCAGAACAAAAAAGCTTAGCATTTCTAAACTACTCTCACCTCCTGGTTTCAGTGCTTCAAGGATTGGCACCTTCTGTCTATCCTAATGCCTTTGGGGAGAATTGTACTTATGTCTTGGGAACGACATTTCAGTTACAGTGTGAGGAACTTCAGGTTTTCTCATATGCCACACACATTACAGAATTGTAGTCTTTTTGTGGAAGTCAGGTAGTCATAGGAGATGAAGAGAGCATGTTGACAGTCGTCTCCCCTAGTGAACCTTCCAGGAACCCTTTAGACGAGGGTCCCCAGCCCCTGGACCATGGAGAGGTTCATAGCCTGTTAGAAACTGGGCCCCACACCCAGGAGGTGAGCAGCAGGTGAGTGAGCAAAGCTTCATCTGTATTTACAGCCACTCCCCATCACTCGCATTACCATCTGAGCTCCACCTCCTACCAGATCAGCAGCAGAATTAGATTCTCATGGAAGCACAAGCCCTATCGTGAACTGTGCATGCGAGGTGCATCTAGGTGGCATGTTCCCTATGAGAATCCAATGCTTGATGATCTGAGGTGGAGCTGAGGTTGTGATGCTAGTGCTGGAGAGTGGCTGCAAGGAGAGATTAATATGAGCAGTGAAGTTTGACTGCAGAGACCATAATAAATCAATTGCTTGCAGACTAATATCAAAACCCTATCAGTGAGTGGCAAGTGAGTTGATGTACTTCAATTGTCCGTTTCATCTGGTGGTTGACTTTAAGTCAGAATCCAGCACTTATTTTAGTATGTGTGTGGCCCACCATTATTTTATTTACCACTTCTATCTGTCCTCTTTTTAAAAAAATATGGTGAGTTATTTACTTATCATTTTATATTACAATGTAATAATAATATAAAGTGCACAATGAATGTTATACACTTGAATTATCCTGAAACCATACCCCCAACCCTGGTCTGTGAAAAAATTGTCTTCCATGAAACTGATCTCTGATGCCAAAGAGGCCGGAGACTGCTACTCTAGACTAAGTGGGGATCCAGCCTATGTCTGCCCACAGAAGAGTGTCCCCTGTCTTATCCTATTTCCTTATCTGTTTCCCTTATCCAGCTCACTCCTTGAGGGCAAGCAATTGGTCTTCCATCACTGTGTCTCTAAGAATGAGTCCACATCTGACATATACTGGACACCTAAGGATAGACCCAGAGTTTGTGGAATCTGAAGTTTTAGAATTTGGGGGTCTGCTTTAAAGAAAAAGGACTTAAGAATAAGAATAAAAATTAAATACAAAACTGAATATTTATATAGAATGAAAAACAAATCATGCAAATTACCAATTTTAAATGCCTGACATACTATAAATGTAACAACGTCTAGAGAAACAATATATATATATTTTTAAATGAACTGCCCGGCACACCCCTATAATACTTTTTTCTTACATTTTTGGTAGCATACTCTTTGATAGTCTTTCATATGACAATAATTTTCTAATATAGTTTTCTATAAAAATAATCAAAAGATAATTTAATCTTCCCAGTAGTTGTTTATCTTACTTATTATTGATAGGCTGTGTAAAACTTGCAACACTATGCATACACATATATGCACACACTATTTGTGATATAGCTACAGACTTGTGCCCTATAAACAAGAATTCCAATAAATTCTATTTTACATAATTTAAATCAAAGAAAAAATGCATTCACTGTTATTAAACATTGTATCTACTGCATTGTTGAACATATTACTGTTACCAGAGAAGTTACACCAAAAAGGGGCCATTTTTCCTTTTGCAACTATATCTTCTGATGCCTGGCATAATTTTCCACATGCTATCTGCGGCTACTGTGCATTTCAAATCTTATCTCATCCCTGACATTCAGTGTCAGGGATAATATATTGAATGTGTACATGTCTTGATAGACCTCTGGCCTTGCCTGCTGGGAATCATGCTTGGTGAGTTACACAGTGGACATATTGCGATTGAAGCAATTTCTATACTTTGGAGAGGTTGAAAACCATTTAAATCTAAACTAAATGTTTTCCCAGCTCAAATTCCCAGGCAGATTCCCAAATGTTCCCCATAACTCTAACACCAACTAACTGTAGGAGGGTGTGATAAAGTGCGATGGAGGAGAATTCTAACTGGAAACTGACTGTGGTCTTCATCAACTTAATCACATTAAAATATTTTATTTAAATTAATTTTTAAGAGACAGGGTCTCACTGTGTTGCCTGAACTGCATGATCACGGCTCACCTCTGCCTCGACCTCCTGGGCTCAAGCAATCCTCCCACCTCGATTTTTCAAGTAGCTGAGACTACAGATATGCACCTCCATGCCTGACTAGTTTTTTTATTTTTTGCAGTGACAAGGTCTCCCTATGTTGCCTAGGGTGATCTCGAACTTCTGGGTTCAAGTGATCCTCCCACCATGGCCTTCTAATGTGTTGGGATTACATTAGAAGGCCATGTAACCTACTGTGCCCAGTTACTTTTGTAAGTTTGTAAAAAATACAAAACCAGGGACCACATTGTCAAGGTCACATTGGGAAAGATGTGCCAGTAAGAGCCCTGGAACTTGAACTTTATCAGTTTCACAGTAAACATGCTTCTCTCGGAAGCACTCACCAAGTGTCCAGGGAATAACCAGATGAATGAATGAGACAACTGTGACAAACTAGTATCTCTAAGGTCTTTACAACTCTAAAATTTGACATTTTTACAAACTTCCTAATGCAATCTTAGAACTTGATATTTGGAAGTTTATTATATGAGTTCAAATTATAAGAATGAAAGACATCTAGAAAACTGATAAATACTAGATAAAGCAAAGAAAGGAAAATTCAAGTGTTATTGTTTTCCGGCTTTAAGCTGATTTTTTCTAGACAAAGTTTGCCTTACTGGAGGCATGGCACTGTTTGCATTTAAAATTCCTTCAAGTGCTTTGCTATGCCACAGAGTGGAGATCACTATGTTGTTAGATATTGTTTGTTTCCTTCATGACGTGGTTGCTCTTCAGAAAAAAATATATCGTGGCTCTGTATTGGCTCAACTGTTCACGTTAGGGGCCTCTAATAACATTTACATTGTCATATACCATTGCAAGTCATCCGTGAATAGAAGGGATTCTACCTGGATTAGCATTAGCATTATTTCTACAATACTGCAGAGAGCTTCAATATTAAGACCTTGACATATTGTGATGCTACACTCCCATGCCTCCTCACTTACCCAGGAGAGAGGAGAAATATGTAGACCATCACAGCATTTTCCTTGAGAGCTATTTTTTAGAGAAATATTATTATAAGTTAAAACCAAATCCAGTAATAAATCTTAGTGGCTCCCACCCACTTTTATCCCCAGAAAGACTTCCTGAACAATGTACCCTTGGGTAGGCATTGTGGCCCGCTTGAGTCACAGTACAAGTGGGAGACAAATCCAGAAGTCATTTAACAATACCATGGGGAGATCATTATTCTCTGGGCCTTTGAGCTAGAGGGAACAATTTGCTTCATGCATGCTCTCTTTACTTTCATAGTCTCTTTGGGCTTTCTGGTAAGTGGGCCTGTAATGGAGATTCTCTCCTACTATAATAAAGCAGAATTGGAAGCTTGTCTTATTTAGTATATTATCTTAGCCTTTTCCCATGTTCTCAGACTCAAGAGGAGGAAATATTTGCAAACGAATAAAAAGGGTTAATCTTGCGGGATCACCTGAGATGAACCCAATGGAAGAAAACAGGGCTGATTGAACTTTGTTGAGGGGTTAAATCTAAGCAGAACAAATTAGAATGAGTGCCTTGGCTCTGCTGCAGTTAGCAGGAGCTGGAAGGCTTCTAGAAGGCAGCTGTGGGGTGGCAGAAGGCTCAAGAAGCACCAGCTGGTGCCGAGAGGACCTGCGGCTTTTGGAAGGTGTAAGCAACCTTCTCCTCCAGCCCCACAAAGCCAGAGGGGAAATACTACAAGGTGGCCTCTGCCGTGGACATCCATTTTTAATCTCACTTAACTGTATAAAATTTTAGTGAACAAACGCCAGTTCCCTTCCTTGATTTCTACACCAGGGGCAGCTAGGCTTTAAACCCAAACAAAACATCTGGTGTGAACGGGCTGCTGAATGTTTTGTGTATTAGCTGCTAGGGTCAACAAACTAAGTCCATACGGTTGTAATCACACATTTATCTTAAAACAAGCTTCAAGAACCTTTTGCTTTTCAGGTTACAGTGATGTCTGTGAAACGATAGCAAAACATCTGTTTCAGCATTTACAAATTTGAATCATACTTGTTTTTGTTCAGAGTCGTTTTGGAAAAAGGCTTCGAGGAATCGCATGCAACGTGGAGTGTGTGAAGTTTAACGCACATCTGGGTTGGGAAAAGGGTTCCATAGTAAGCCAGCAGATCAAGACGCGAGTTGGTGACCGCTGAACAGGTGTCCGCCACCCCCACCTGCGACCCGACCCCCAGCCTCGGGGTAAGCGCATCTTCAGCTCCTGGTTGAGGCTGTCTCTGGAGGGGTGGTGGGTCAACTCTCCAAGGCAGTCCAGGGCGCTGGGGCGCTGCAAATTGCCAGGCGCTTTCAGTTCTGTCCGAAAACCTCTTTCAAAAGTTGGAAAACTTTTTCCGCGCTCAGACTGCAGGAGAGAAAACAAGTCAGTGGCAGAAAGTAAAGGAAAGCAAAGCTGTGTGGGCCGCAGTGTGCGCGCGTTGGGCAGGAAGGCCCCCCGACACTCCCGCTCCGGCACTTCCCGCGAGGACCCTGAGTGCCGCGGCGGGGGCGACAGCGCAGGGCTCTGGGCGGGGCGAGCGAGGGTGGCGGAGGGCTCCTCTTGGTTGGGGGCGAGCGAGGGAGGGGGAGGTCTCCTCCTGGGGGCGGGGCGAGCGAGGGTGGAGGAGGGTCGGGGGGGTGCGAACGAGAGTGGGAGGGATCCTCCTGGGGGCGGGGCGAGCTCTTCTTGGGGGCGGGGCGGGCGAGGACGGGCAAGCTTCTCTTGGTGGGTGGGGCGGGGCGATGGGGGTGGGGCGGGCTCTCTCTGGGGGCGGAGCTCCTCTTGGGGGCGGGGCGGGAGAGGACGGGGCGAGCTCCT
>NW_007249319.1:189116-237200 GCF_000164805.1 Carlito syrichta | reverse complement strand
ACTTTCTGTTCTCCTTCCTCCGTGGCTGAAGTTCCCCCTCCTGCCCGTGCGCGGGCCGCGTCCCCCTCCTGTCCTCCCCGGTCGGCCAGACCGGGGTGAAGTTCGTGCCCGGCGGCGGGTGCGTGTCCCCGGGGCCGGCGTCCGAGCCCTGCGCGGTGCCCTTCCCGTCCCGCGCACTCGGTCGCCGAGTTCTGGGCCGAAGCGACTCCCCGGGCCCTGGCCGGGACGGGAGACGCTCGTGCGCCCCGCGGAGCCGGCCGCGGGTCCCAGGCTGCCCTCCCCAGACCACACTTGTGGCGGTGGGTGGGGCAGAAGTGGAAAAGACGAGGATTCGGGGCGCCACCCCCAGAGCTGGTATTTTGCCTTCTTCTTTACACTTTCTCGAAGTAATTTTTTAAAGGAATTGTGATGAGTTCCCAAGTCTTCGCCAAAATATACAAACCTCACTCATTTTAGGTACTGTGGACTGGACGTGTCCACTCTTCTTTATTATCTCTGGAAGACATCTGTCGCAAGTTCCCAAAACAGTTTCTAGAAACCAGGATTCCAGCTGTCATGGCTTCGGTAATCAAGATGTGCCCTTTTTCTGTAATCCTCATCTTCCACCTCCGCAGGCCCCCAAATCGAATTTTTTTGGGGGGGGGGATGTGGTTCATTAGATGCCTGTGCCTGAGTTGAGTCTTCCAACCCGAAGGAGAAAGGAGGGTTAGATGAAATACAGCTCTCTTTCTTAAACTTGTGATGAGAAGCGAGACTTCCACCTCCTCTCTTAATGGCACTGGAAGACTGTATTACCGTTGCCATTGGAAGGACGCCCTCCTCAAAACTATGTGTTCTCCAGATTCAAGATTTCTGTGGTGGACTTCAAAGAAAAATGGAGACGAACTGTGATTGAGCTAGCTCTGTTGGTATATGCAGGTTTTGTGATGTGATTTCAGTCATTTGCTCCTCAGTTTACCTACTTGGGAAACTTTTTCATTATGACACTCTGTTAATACCAAACCACATCTTTCCAAGGAAGCACTTCTTGTACTTGAGTGGTTCTTCTCCTGGGACGTTTCAGCTATTATTGCCCCGACTGTTGAAAGTTTAAAATTCATGGTTACACGGTAGTTAAAAATAGTTTTACAGGTCTCCACCAGGATGTCAGTAATGCTGGTGTGGGCCGACAGCCTATGGTGCCAGCCTTGGCAGAAACCATGCTAACAAATCTTGGATAAGGTGAAAGCAGTCTGTAAAAGAAATCCCAAGTAGACTTCAGCAAAAGTTGGGAACTTGAGGGTTGGGAACTTGAGAGTTAGAAAGGAGTAAGCAGGTCAATTTCAGGTTCATGTCAGAATTGTCCTGAAATTCTGCCTGCTTCCCTGCCCCATTTTGGCTTTGTAAGGTACTTCTCAACTCTGATTGTTGTTCTTATTGCAGCTGACCACTCCAGCAGTTAGTTCCCTGTCTACCTACCACTTCTCCATTCTTGTCATCTCCAGATAGGCACAACCAGTGGCTTTTTGACAATGAAAATTTTAATTGTGCTTGTATGAACACTAATTTTGTCCTCATCTCTTTTTGGGACTTGCCAGATGTTAAGAGGATAGCAGATAATCCTTTGTGTGGGTGTTTTAGTGTTTTAAATAAGCTTAAATCTTTCATTTCAAGGGCATAAACAAACACAAAGCCTTTATTGAAAGTTTAATGAAACAAATGAAAATGCTTAGTAGTACTGAATGTCCTAGTAACACAACACCCTGGTGTTAACAAGATTGGAAACAGAATTGCGATTTGTCACTGTGATCTTATTTCAGAATGAAAGGGTATTTTGGCTGTTTCTCTTTGTGGCAGAAAAAACTTTAAATCTTAATGACAGCCCAGTTTACCTTTTGTAGTGGTGGTTTTAGATGCAGCAGAGTCAGTGCAACCAACCGGCAGTCCCCATCCTTTTGGGCATCAGGGACTGTCTTCGTGGAAGACAGTTTTTCTACACACTGGGTTTGGGGGTGGGGATGGTTTTGGGATGATTCAAGAGCATTACGTTTATTGTGCACTTTAGTTCTATTATTATTACATTGTTATATATAACGAAATAATTATGCAACTCACCATAATGCAGAATCAGTGGGAGCCCCGAGCTTGTTTTCCTGCAACTAGATGGACCCATCCGGGGGTGATGGGAGACAGTGACACCCAAAGCGTCTACTTCGTAAAATCGTGTTGGTTGCTGTCACTGCAGAAAACCCTGCTTTACAAAGATAGGTTGTTGGAAATGGAAGCCGGCTTTTCAGTACTGATCTGACAGGAGGCGGAACTCAGGAGGTAATGTGAGTGATGAGGAGCGGCTGTAAATACAGATGGAGTTTCGCTCCCTTGCCTCCGGCTGTGCTGCCTGGTCCCTAACAGTGCTGGTCCATGGCCGGGGGTTGGGGACCCCTGCAACAAACAGGTGGGTTTGGCGTCGTGGGAATCTAAAGATGAGTGTTAAAAGTCATCTTTTCTGTCTTTGAGAGCCCCGCTTGAAAACAGTAAGATGGACACCTGTCATGTGTCTGGCACTTGACAATTTACAGACTACTGTCAATAATACTTTTGAACATGGCCTTTGACAAACCTATATTATCAATATCCCCATTTTACTGTAAAAAAACAAACAAACAGGGTTAAAGAAACTTGCCCAAAGTTGCATGGCTACTTTTCAGTCAGTGAACCACATAAGTCCTTCACTGTGCCTGCGATTCTGAACATATAATAAAGATTGCTATCTGTCTTCTGACTTTTCAGTGTGCTCTAATACATTCTCTGGTGTTTTGCAGTCTCTTTTTCTGCACTCCCAGTGTTAATGTGTGTGAATTTTATTTTGTTAACACATGTACAATACAAAACGAGGCACGAGTGCCTTAAGAACACAATTCCTTAACTATTTCTTTTTTTTAAGTTTATTATTTTAAAGATGGGGGTACAATTCAGAGTTAGGTATACAAATGTTCATTATGCAGGAACCCTTGTTAAAAATTTCTTAAGAACAGAGCTTAAAATTAAACACATACATAATTACGAGACCAATAAAATTTCAAATTTACATTATTACCCTGACAGCTGTTTTTTTAGCTACTGACAAAATGCATATGATACCAAGTGGCACAAACACAGGGTCTCTGGAGAATTGCCATGACTGCACGATTCTGCTTCATGGCATGATATAGGTCTTCCGATACTTTTCTGTTTTGAACTGTAGGAAAACCTTTGTGTGCTATGAGTTATGTGGGCTTCACTTGATGTGAACACATCATTATTGAGTTTGTTGCTGTTCTGATCTCATTAACTCTAACTAAAGAAGGCCTGTTAGCATCAACACTGGTGTACCTTCCAGCGCAGGTATGGGCACTCAAATTACTTGGCAGGACTCATGTCTTGAGGATTGACCAGTTCCAGGAAGTGCTATATCAGTTTATTTGAGATATGGAAATGAAAGCTGCGATTGGAGTTTTCAGAGGCAACTCGAGAGTTCTGTGGATCCCAGTTTGAGAATCACTCCTTCAGTAGTAAACCCAGTGTATGGACATATAAGGAATAGACTCCCTAGGAGTGATAGGGGGGCCAGGAAAGGCTTCAAGGTAGAGGTGATTTTAACGGGTCCTTTTAGGAATTGGTGATATTCCTAGGCATAGAGAACTTAACCCGAAAGATAGAGAGAAATAGGGAACAGGTATTCTAGGATGAGCAAGGCCTGTGGAGGTTTATGATCTGTTAGGGGATATTACATACATCATGGGGCAGAGTGAAAGAGGCAGTAAGAAAGTTTAGTTTGTAGCTGGGTGGTAGAGGTAGAGTGTTTGGCTCTAAACTTAAAGAGGAGTTTTTGCAAAGACCTGTTAAACAGATTGCTGAAATGTGAAACTTGGAGGAATTCCTGCTTTATTTTATCAGCTTTGAGAAAATGATTGCTCAACTTTGTTTCTTTGCTGACAGACCTGTTTGAAATGAGTTCCATGCAATGCTTGTAACTCTGGGGCAAGCACTGACTGTGGACTTATTCCTGGACTGGGTACTTGTACTTGCAGCATCTCATTTAAACCTCACCTGAAAAGTTGGAACACTTATCAGTGGGCTATTGAGGAAACTGAGGGAAGAGAGCGCTTAGTGTTGGATGCTGTAGGCATTTCGGGTGGAACCGTTCTTTGAACCTATCTCTTTTGTCCTTTGCAAGACATTTAGTGTCTGCGATCCTGCTCCCTAATTGCCAGTCACGTCCTGTGGTGGTTGGGATAACCCAAAACACCTTCACCCAGGTAGGCAGGAGGGAGAGTGATACCATTCCCTGGAGAATGATTTACCCCGAATCACAAGAGAAGTAAGTTTCCTGGGTAAGGTTTGAACTGAGGTCTCTCCAACTGACTTGAAAGCTCGAGTTATTTTTTCCACACTGTGCTGTTTCTACCACCCTTCTGAACTCTGCTCCTTGAAAACACATTTGAAAATGTAAGTCAATTAGACTGTTTCTTCCTTTGTTCCAGAATGGGTGGCATTGGGGCCCATTTCAGTTATATTTTGGCTGTTACTTTGACCTGATGTAGTGTCATTGATGGAAAGAAGGTAAGACAGGATCACTAGACACAAGGGCAAGGTCTGTGTCTTATTCACCTTTGTGTCCCTTTACCTAGTTCAGGTGAGTGGTGAGTCTGTGTTTGTTGATTGGCGCATTGAAACACATGTCAGTGACTTTCAGCTAGGAATGCTACACTCTCCACCCTCCAGGTGGCCATTTAGAAACACGGGGGTGGGGGGGTTGTTTTTGCTTGTCACCATGGCAGGGAGTGTGGGATGGGTGGGGCCAGGGTGCTAATGGGCTGTTAGTGTAAGAGGCACTCTCATAAAAATATCAATAGTGCTGTGATGACCAGCAGGAGAGCTGTTTGTCTTCTGGTTAAACTACCAGAATGAGGAAAGGGAACCTTGTTCTCTGAATTTTCATGGTGATTACTGTTTTTATTGCCTTGTATCACTATTGAAAATAATTGGTTAACTAGTTTAGCTGAACAGGAGATACCTGTGTCACATCAGTAGTTCATACCTGCAGTAGAAAAGATGATGGACAGATTCCAGAAGTCCTTGGGAGGGCGTGTTTTGTCAGAATCCTGGGACCCCAGGTTAGCCCAAAGTAGGAACCTCCTCTTGGCAACAGAGTAGAAATAGAGATGTTTCAGAATGTCAAAATCCTACTATTGTCAGTGATTTCCATCTCTTGGGTTTGACAGGGTGCCTACCAGATGGCTAATTTGGGGATTTTATTTCTTACTGTGGACTTTTCTTGGAAATTGACTTTATTGAAGAGTAGGTACAATGATAACATTATAAACAATGATAGCATTTTTAGATTTTCCATCACAGTGGAAAATATGTAAAAAGGATAATGGCAAATTTTATAAAGTAAGAGGAAAATAACATTCTCTTAAAACAAAATATTTCATTTCCTACCCAAAGTTCTGATGAAATACATCTAAAACCCAGATGTATCAGAAATACCAAATAAAACTATGGTAACAAGAAACTGTAGGTTGATGTAAATTTAAACAAAGGAAAACATTCCATGCTATATGCTGAAAGGAGCAGTCAGCATAAAATAAAAGTTAAGGAAGTAGTGCTTATTTTGAATCTGTTCAATCTGTATATAAGAGTGACTGCCATGTGTCCATGTGGTGCTAAGCATTGGGATTTGAAGATGCACAGATGACCAAGACTGCCCTCACAGAGGTCATAAATCAGTGGAGGAGATAAATGTGTACATCTCTGTTCTTCTTCTTTTTTACAAAAATAAATAAATAAATATAGAGATAGAGTCTCACTGTGTTATCCAGGCTGATCTTGAACTCCTAGCCTCTAGTGATCCTCCCATCTTTGCCTCCCAGAATGCTGGGATTGCAGGCATGGAACCTCCATGCCTGGCCAACATCTATGTCTTAATATGAACTCAGTGCAAGCCAAACATGTTTTTGGAGTTTGTGACTTGTTTGGCTCAGAGCAAAACACTTTAATTGGGTTTTAAAAATATCTTCTCATTATTATTATGTCCACTGAGCATGGTTGGTTATCATCCTTTGCAGGCCAGCATAGTGGAGGAGATGCCATAGTTACTGTCCCAGCAAGATGAGTGGAAGTGCTCTCCCTTGCAGGCTTGGAAAGTGCTAGATCACAGCAGAAAGTGCATCCTTTCAGGAATCCACATAGCAGACGAGTGTGTTCCTTATACAAAATGGCTTGATGTTGATAGAGAACAAGTTGAAGTTTTACAACCAGAAATAATTCATTCTTAATGCTTACTTGGCAATTGTGAATGGCCAAGATTGATACAGATCCAGCAGGACTATCCCTCAATGTTTAACTCCCGGGAGTATTTAATTGGAAGTATGCTAAAGCACTGAAACAACTGTTTGCTTAGCCAAGTGTTTTGTTCTGTTTTGTTTTGTTTTTCTTTTTTTTTTCCTGGCAGATTAGTAATGACAAAACTAAAACATTTTTTGTTGAGATCCTACTCAGATCTAAATCCTGTCTTTGGGACTTTAAATATATAAAATCACTTAATTCTCAGTGTAAGCTTATGAGAGAGGCATCTTAACTCCATTTTACAGATGTATCACTTAAGGCTTTGAGAGGTTCAGTAGCTAATCAGAAGACTCACAGCATCAGTGGTAGAGTCAGGAGTCATATTCTCCCTCCTGAATTCAAAACCTACGACATTATGTGACAGTTTCCTTTGCTTGGCTGGGGAAGACCCATAAAAGAAGCCTGGCCTTAGAAAATGGTTTTGAATGGAAATAGAAGACAATGGCATGCAGCTGGATGCCTGCCCAGAGGGACTGGGTCAGGGTTCTATACAATCAAGAATTTATAGTCCTGACAGTTGGGAGAGAGGAAAATACATGTATACAAATTATAAATTTATATTTAAATACATAAAAGGAGTCAACCTCCTTCAGAAGAGTGTTTCAAAAAGAAATTATAACAAGATACCCTATCCATCTATTTTATGAACAAAATTCCAGTCTACTATGGGGAAACTGGAACTCTCATATACTACTGGTGGGAGTATAAATTGATACACCACTTTGAGGGGAATTTTGGCAATGTAACAGATTCACATACCCTCTGGGCATACCATCAGATGTATACAATTTACAAACAGGCCAAAAGTTGCCTGTACAAGTGTAACCATTGCCGTGTTGTTTTAACAGCAAAAGATGAAGAACAGAGTAGATTCCCATCAATTGTGGACTAGGATAAATTGTAGTACATGCATAATATCAAAAAGTGAGAAGGTTTTTTATTTACTGATAAGGTAATATCCCCAAGGTACATTAAAAAGGAGGGAAAAAACCCTAAAACACAAGGTATAGACCACTGTGTATAGTATGCCCCCATTTGGATATAAAAGGAAGGCACGAAATCTGTTACTAGTGTTATATGACCTATTTTAGGGGGATGGGGGAATGAAGCAGATGTTTTCATCTTATACCTTTTTTGTACTTAAAAATGGTGTACATTATCTATTTAGAAATTAATAAAAAAGACTGGATTGAGATATGATGAATATTTGTGTCTAAGAGAAGAAAATGATCTGGAGTTGGCAAAAATCTTTCAAAGAAAAAATGAACTACATTAACTTGTTCCAGTGAGAAAAGTTCCAATTAAAACTATAAATAAATTAAAGTAGCATTTATTATGCAGAGTCATTTGATATTTTGACATGCTCTACAAGTACAGGTTAGGCTTATATATTATTAATCTATAATGTAAAACTGGATGGAGTTATCAGTTAATGTCACCAGAATATCAACTTAACTCATTTTTATGAGATCCCTTATCTGCCTCGACCTCGTGTGTGACCCTGGACAGCTTATTTACCTTCTCGGGCGTTAATAGAGAGAGGAATTTGACTTTCATCTCTGCAGTCTCTCTCAGCCTTAGCATATTAGCCAGCTTCATTGTATATTAGGCATATGCAAAATTAATATGCTTTATAGACTAGAAAGAAACGTTTTCTAGAAAAAGTCACATATGAAAACACATTCATTAATTCCTCCATGTGATCCTAACATTTTGGTCATTTGACTTAAAAGCTTACCTATTTAACAAAAATTAATCTAGTACCACTTGTGCAAGGCACTGTGATTCCAGCAGTGAGCAAGGTGCACCATGGTCTTTGCCTTAAGACTCTCTGAGGCAGACATTGCAAAAGTTCTTCCTTTCTTAACATAAGTATTAAGGTGATAGGCAGGGGAATGTAGGAGCATTTAACAGGCTTGAGCCCATTCTTGAGGCTGTCTTCTTAGAGGAATCCTTAAATCTCATTTAAGCTGTTTTTTTTTCCTGAGATTTCTGTACATCTGTCTAAATAATATTTTACTGTTTTTTCTTGCTTTGTAAACTTTAGGCAATGTATATTGACTTCTGATTACAGTAGATGAGTGCTTAGTTATTTTATACCCTTCTGCATCTCTTTATTCATCCAGCCAAAACAATTGTTAAAATTTTAGGATTTAATAAAAAATCCATCTTTAGATTTTTATGACTATGTAGATATTGTATTCTGCTAAGCCAAGTCCTCTACTATGATTACTTTCTTTGTTTGAATGATCTTTTGTTTTTCTTGGAGTAAATTGTCTTATTTTTTGTTTCCCTATGACTATGGCTACTCCTTCGAGGGCGGACAAACACATGTACAAAACCCCTTTCAGTGCTTCTTTCCACACCATTAAATCACATCTGTCAGTTGATCTTGCACCTACCACTCCTTTCTTTTGGCCCCTGGGTCTTCTTCTAATTTGTATAATCTAGTAGTTCCTAAGCTTGCTGCATTGATCTCTTTTATTCAACCCTGTGTTAGAGTCACTATTTTTGGATCTCGTGTATTTCTTTCTTTTGGTTAACTTCTCTTTTTTGTTGGAGTCAATCCAACAAGAAAGACAAGCAAGATAAAAAGTTTTTCAGTCTTTGAATTTCTGAAAATGTAAGAAAGAACCTTTTTCTGCTCTTTTAAATGATAGTTTGGGTATAAATTTATAGGATCAAATTTATTTGCTCGCAGAGTTCTGAAGACATTCTCTTTCTCTTTAATTCTGTGTTGAGAAATCTGATGCCAATCTGATTTTTCACAATTCATTTTTTTCTCATGAGTTTTGAGAATTTTTGGAATCTCCTTTTAATCCAGGCTATACAAATGCACAATAAACCTTACAAAGTTTCTTTTCTCATTCATTTTGCTGGGCAATTGGCAGACCCTTTCGTCTGAGATTCTTATGTCTTACCATGTGCTTTGTATACCTCTACTATTCTTGGCTTTCCAGAGCCTCTAAAAAAATTTCCATTCTCCTGCCAAAGGTCTGTAGTTTGGGGTGTGATTTTTGAGGTGGGGTTATGAGAATTTCAACTTGTCCCCACTTCCAGCCTTGTGCCTTTTCTCCTGCCTTGGGCCTCCACGTCTCTGAGATTTTGCTGGAATTGCCTCAGGATAAACTGAAATAACAGTTCCCCCTTCTGTATTCATTTACATTGCAGTTTTATCTATTCTTTTTTATAAAAATTTTTACTGGTACATAATTGTATATGTTTATGGGGTACATGTGATATTTTGTTATATGTGTACACAGGGTCCAAAGGAAAAATCCCTTGCCCTCTGAAGGTTTGCTGAAAAGTCAACTGAAAAGAAGGCAGGTTAATAGGAGAAACGGCATACCGCTGTATTATTGTGCACAGGGGAAAAGATCAAGAAAATCACCCAATATTCCAGTGGGGTGCGTAGATGTGCCTATATACCCTACTTCTTAGGGGAAAGGGAGATGGGGAAGTGTGGATGATTTTAGGAAGGATAGTAACTGATTCTTAGGGAATTTAGTGGCCTGAGACAAAATCTGTTGGGCCCACAAAACATACAATGGTTTGTGACACAAACCTGCCCAGGTGTGTTGACAGACTTCCGTCTTTCTTCCTGCCATATAAGTTCAAGTAATGAACACTCAGATAAGGGTACCAGAGGTAACTGATTTCTTCTTTGTGGGGTCCAGAATTGTGGTAGGTGAGGCAATTTTAGAGAATAACTTTATTCTGTACTTTGGGAGAGATGAGAGGAAGCAGGAAGGTCAGGGAGACCTTGAGGCTGCTGCTTCAGTACATGTCAGAGTGCTATATTTTGGGGTACTGGTTTCTGAGATTTATGTATTTAAAAAATTTTTTAATTGATACATAATCATAAATATTATGGGACACGTGATATTTTGTTACATGCATGCAATACATAATGATCAAATCAGAGTATTTAGAATATCCATCTCTTCATGTTTGATAACATGATAGGATGACTGTAGTGTGTTGTACATTTCAAATAGCTAGGAGAGGACTTGAAATGTTCCCAAGACAGAAATTATAGCAATTATAACAATTTGTGTAATCATTCTTCTATTTTTCTCTCCTTCAAAAATATATCTCCTGAGTCCTGTTACCCTTCTTCTTGTTACCAAGTGGTTTATTACCTCTTATTTATTGCTTTACTGTCATTTTAGTGGAACTTTTTGGTGGAACAGAGTTAAACATGTGCTCATCTATCCTGTTTTGCCAGCAGTAGCTAGACAATCTTTGAAAATATCGTTGTTGCCAAGCTTTTTATTCTTTTAGTATACATTGAACCCATAGCCTAACCGCTCAACAGTGGCTTCTAGGAAATAATTGCACAAAGATGGCAAAATGGGTTTCTTGTTGTCTTATTCTATTTTGTGCTATAAAGAAATACCTGAGGCTGGCTGCATAATTTATAAAGAAAAAGGATTTATTTGGCTCACAAGTCTGATGACTGGAAAGTTAAGATCGGGTATCTACAACTGATGAGGGCCTCAGAAAAGTTCCATCATGATGGAAGGCAAGGGGAGCTTTGTTTGTGCAGAGATCACATGGAGAGGAAGCAAGAGGTGAGGGAAGGTGCCAGGCTCATTTTAACAACCAGCTCTCTCAGAACTAATGGAGTAAGAATCCACTTACCTTCTTTCTAGGGAGGGCATTAATCTGTTCACGAGGGGTTGCCCCTGTGACCCAAATACCTCCCACTAGACCTCACTTCCCATTTTAGGGATTGCATTTCAACATGAAGTTGGGAGGGGACAGACATCCAAACCACAGCACTTGCATACTTATACAAGATGTTGAAACAAAAACATATTCCATTGTGATAGGCAGAATTTAAAGATGCCCCCAGCATATTTACAAAAAAGAGTTCAAGAGCATATTTTTAAGATTTTTTTTTTCATGAAAAGCAGCACAAATGGCAGTGCCAGAAAAGATATGGAAAAGGTATTTGAGTGTTTTACAAATATTAGTTTTATGCAACTTTTAGAAGCTATATTAGAAATTTCTGCTTTACTTTTTGTATTAAAATGTATACAAGTGGATACTAGCTGAATGGCAGATTATATTTGTATCTATTGTGCTTCTTATGACAGATGTGAAATATTTTGAATTTTATGCTTTAATAGCTGGGAACAGGTCAGGTGACGTGTACACTTTCTGACCTCTTCTTGTCTTGATTGTCAAAGCACCAAGGAGCATACCTGGGCTGAAAGGGTGACATGGTGTTCTTTGTTAGTCAAAACTGAAAATGTGAGCTGTAATAATTCTGTTTCATTGTTCTAAGTATGCAAATAAGACTATTATTTGGCAGTGTTATATACTAAAAAGGAATCATCATTATGTAATACTTATAGTATTAGTGTTTTGTTTACATTCCTTGCTTGCATTTTTTGCACTAATTTGTTTTTGCTTTCTTTTAAATTAACTGTACTACTTTGTATTTTTTTGTCTTTTTAATAGTAATATATGCTTTTGAAAAACAGGTAGAAAATTACAAGAGAATCAAAAAGAGAAATCATTTCAAATTATTTCCTATGTGTGTGTCTGAATATGTACATGGCATTATGTCTAAATATTTTTTTCAAAAAGTAAAAGTTCTCTTCAGGATTTTGAAGCTTTTTTCAATAATAATAAATACATTTACAAAAGCTATAAAAATAATTTAATTTTTAGAAAAGTCTTAGTAGTGATACCACTTTTCAGAATCTGATTTGAATATCTAAATACTATTTGAATATCTAAATGTGGCCCTACTTACAAAGGGTTGTATTCTAATATGGAAGGACTGAGGTATGATTTAATTACATTTCAAGAGAAGGCTGGAGATTTATGTCTTTATAGATTTATATTTATATCTATAAATTAATATATAATGTGCTTTGGAGTAAAAATAAAACAGAGTGAGGGAATGGGGCACCATGGAAGTAGTGAGCCTAGGGTATGGTATACTTACAGTGGTCATATTGGGTCATGTTACCCAATAAATGTCACTAGTGGGTAACATTTGAGCAAAGAGCTAGAAGATATCTAGGGGTGAGTCTTGAATATGTCAGAGGAAAGAACTGTCCATGTAGAGGGAATATCCTGTTTGGAGGTCCTGGGGCAAGATCATGTGGCACAGATGCCAGTGTGGGCAGAGACAACAGAATGGAAGGAAGAGTGGATGTTAGTGACATGGGGAAGGGAGCCCAGGGCCAGATGAGGTAGGACTTGGTGGCCGTAGTGAGGAGTAGTTGAAATGATGAATTACTTTGAGAAAGTATCACTTGGGCGTGCATTTATGAGTGTGTATGTGTGTTTTTATAGACACACATACATTGTCTGTTTATCCCTATCTGAAAGAACTTACAGAGGAAGAAGGATTTGAGATGGAGTGGAGCTCAGCCAAGGCCAAGCTGTGGGGAGCTTTGGGTAGGCACTCACTTGGGTCTCCAGCATTCTTTCCTCTGGACAATTTGTTGAATGATACATGAACAAAAACCCCATTTTAGAAAGCAACCAGAATGCAATTTAGAGTTCATATTGCAGCAAAAGATTCAGGGTGTTGAGTCTTGTGAGGGGGATCACAAATGTTCAGTATCTGAAGGTTATGACGTGCCTGGAGGACTTTGGGGAGAGTAGTCATTCATGATGTTAGACAGCTCAGGCCACATCAGGCTTCGAGATTCTCACTCTGTAGCCTATGATTGAAGTGTAATTATGGGTCTTGTTTTGGGGGTGTGAGATGGGGGACAGGAAACAAAGCAGCTTCAAGGTAGATACGTAAATTATAGGAGAGGGCCAACATTCTGGTGAGTGTCAGAAGTCTAAGATTGCAAAGCAACAGAGCCTCATAATCATGTCTATCTTTCCTTCCCCTCTCAGTTTTTCTCCAGAGTTTTGAAATCATCAAATGCCAGATGTTTGAGCTAAAATACATGCTGTTTGAGTGCCTTAAAATTGCAGCTTTTAGTTACCTTTTAATTTGAAGCCCAGAAATAGTGCCATAACCACCTGTTTTATATTCTGCTAATAGTCATTAAAAAATACAAGTACTGCTCTCCTGCTGGCAGGCACCATTTATGAATGGACAGTTTTCCAGATGGTTGTTTGTAAATCATTGGTGTGGAACCCTGTTTTTCTCCCTATAGATTGGACTTGCTGGATGAAGCTCCAGGCCAGTGTACAAAAGTCAATTTAATCCATAATGCACCTGTGGTGTAGCAGTGAAGAAAGAAAACTATGTGAAGCTATGTTTCTAAGAAAACTATCCCCAGAGTAACATAGGTGACCCCCACGGCATAAGCAGACGCTTCAGGAAGGTGTGGGGATAAAGTCTCTACTGCCGTCAAGGGCCTGAGTGAGGCTGAGAGAGTAGAGTCTAAGAAAATATGAACAGGCCCGGAGGGGGCCTCAGTAACTTTGAAATAAGGGACATTTCAGCATTTCTGCTGCTTCTGATAATGCCCTGATACTGATTTTGATTCTGAGCATACTTTTTGGCCATATTCCTTTTCTTCCTTTACCACAAAAGCCTCAAGGGTATCTGCCTCTTTTTCCATCCTACTACTGTAGATTGCAGCAGCATGGAATTTTAGATCCGGCAGAGATCTTGTGTCAGCTAGCTGGTCTGACTCTTCCCATTTTCATAATTGTGAAATCAGATCCAGAAAGGTATGTTTTGACTGCAGTGCATTGTGTCCCTAAGGGGCTATCCCTGAAATAGATAATGTCTATTTTGAGGTGTTACAAAGCATTTTATGACCAATGACAGTGGAAGAGGAGTGGGTACTTAAAGATCCCTTAGAGTTCTGTATTATTTTTCATTTATTCCAAGGAAAAGTCTCACCTGGAGGATTGAGGTATGATTTAATTACATTTCAAGAGAAGGCTGGAGATTTATGTCTTTATAGATTTATATCTTTATTTTTATAGGGATTTGTCCTGCTTCTCTTTCTCTGTCCTCAATAGTATTGCTAATTCCACTACTGCAGACCATACCTGACCATACCTTGTGCATTGGAAATGAAAACCTCAAGTCGTAAGATACTTTAAGGCAGCATTAGGCTGAGTGGGATAGAGCGAGAGGAGAGAAGGTAAACATTCAGCAGAGGACCCTGGAAGTGGTGACATGTGTCTGTGGACAGTGGGTTGAGGGTGTTGTATAGATGTAAGGACATTCCCAAATCAGGGACCACCTTATGTTACATGACCATATGTTTGGGTGCCCCAAATTATTGCCAGTGATGTCATTAGCACCAAAGATGGTCTCTCCTTTGGAAATGGTAAGAAATCATATACTTCTGGATCCATAGACAGTTGTGGAAACCGTATTCAGATCTTTAACATTTCTGGATTTTTCTGATGCAGCTGTAACTATGATGTGTAAGAGAAAAGGCACAGGAGGAGGAGGAAACAAGAAGTGTGCTACAGGAGGGGAGGAGAGCTTCACTCTCCTTGACTGTGCCTTTACCCCTCTCCTGTTCCTGTGAGTATGTCCTATGGCCATCCAGAGTGTGCTTTCTTACCACCTGAGAACTGACTTTGGGAGCAGCCCAGTGGTCTCCAGTGTGCCTCAATGTATGGTGTGGACTGGAAGGAGGTCCTTTTTTTTTTCCTTGCTAATCTCCACTCTGTACTCTCCGTGCTCATTAGGGTAACAGCTGTTTTCTGGAACAAGGAGCTCTGCTTAGCAGCAGTGTTGGAACACGGATGGTGTTCCACATGAGTGAATTTTTCTGTATAATTGTTACCTTCTCTTTAAGTATCCATGCCTAACATATTTAAATAATAGTAAGTGGCAGTCCTCCTGGTCAGATATTTCTCTTCCCTATACAACTATCACTTGTTGGTGTCAGCTATGCCTGGAAAGGCTCTCAGACTATTGTTTATCAAGAATGTGGTCAGAGGTTGACCTGCGTTAGAATAACCTGGGGGTAGGGGAGGATGACTGATGGTTGAAAATGTAGATTCCTGGACTTCACTTCAGTCAGATTCCCTGACAATCAGACCCAGAAATCAGTTTTAGAAATGCGGTTGCCTGTGTGCTTCTGATGCACATAGATATGGGTTCTAAAGGAGTCAGGGTAAGGAACTTGTGTGGTTAGTTCATTGCTCAATGCCCAACACCCAGAACAGTGCCTGACACACACAAATATGCACTCCTTATCTGCTGAGTGAGTGAGTGAGTTCTTCAGTTCAGTTTTCTGCTTCTTATCTGCCATTAGTTAGGGAATCTTATTATAATTGAATAAAATATAAGAGTGTATCCTCAGTGACAGGCTAGGAGTGCTTCTCTATGTAAATTATTTAAACTTTGTAATGTTAAAGGGACTCCTTTTTTTTTCATGACCCATGAGAAAAAAATGTTTTCTTTTATGTCTGACACAAAGTATATAAAAGGTAGATGGCTATGTTGGATTAGTTTTCAGTCATAGCCCAAATAAACTGCTTAAAAAAGTGAGGAGTTTCTTCATTATGTTAACCTTCGTATTTGAGCTATTTTGAAAGATTAATCCCCAAATTTCTTTTAACTAGGCAAGATGAGGCTATTTAGAAGTGCAAGATGTACACTGGGAGCAGTGCCTTAAGCCTGTAATCTCAGCACTTTGGGAGAGGACTGCCTGAGACCAGGGGCTCGAGACCAGCCTGGACAACTTGGCGAGACCTCATCTCTACAGTAAAAAATAATAATAATAATTAGCCGAGTGGGATGACATGCGTCTGTAGTTCCCGCTAGTTGGAAGGCTGAAGCAGAAGGATTGCCTGAGTCCAGCAGGTTGAGGCTGTGGTGGCTGAGAACGCGCCACTGCACTCCAGCCTGGGTGGCAGAGTGAGACTCCAACTCGACAACAACAACAAAATGTAAGGTGGTTTTTTTTGTGCCTACATGTGGTTATAATTCCTGCACCTCTCCTCCTGCCATAAGCAAAATGTGTGCTTGTGTGCTTTCTAAAATTTCTTTTTTTTTTTTTTTTGAGTTGGAGTCTCACTCTGTCACCCAGACTGGAATGCAGTGGCCTCTCCTGGCCACAGCAGCCTCGACCTGCTGGGCTCCGGCGATCCTTCCGCCTCAGCCTTCCAAGTAGCCAGAATTACAGGCATGTGCTACCACGCCTGGCTGATTTTGTGATTTTATTGTAGAGATGAGATCTCGCTGCCCAGGCAGGTCTCGAACCCGCAGGCTCAGGCAATCCACTCACCTCAACCTCCCAAAGGCGTGGGATTACAGGCTGAGCCACCAAGCCCGGCTTCTAAAATTTTGAAAACTTCTATTGTGGATAAGTTATTGGAAACATAAAGCCCTCCAACTTTGAATCAGGAAGAAATAGAATCCTTGAATAGTCCAATAACAAGTAGTGAGACTGAATTAGTAATTAAAAGTTTCCCAATAAATTAAAGTCCAGGACCTAACAGACTCACAGCCAAATTCTACCAGACTTTCTTTTTAATTTTTATTTATTTGTTTTTATCTTAAAGATGTAAGGTACAATTCAGGACTAGGTACACAAGTGGTCATCGTACAGGTAAAATTTGGGCCTCCCTTTGGTACCCACTTTGCCTGGTTTGAGGTCAGATACCCTTGTTGATGTTGTGTCCCCACACTCCCCCACCCACCCACCCCGGCAATATCCCGCTACTGTCAATTTCGTTCTTACAGTATTGTGGTAAATGTTTAGGGTCTGCTTATGAGTGAGAGCATGTGATACTCAGTTCTTTCTTTCTGTGGTAGATCACTGAGTATGATAGACTATAAATCTCTCCCAAGTTGCTGTGAAGTCCTTATGTTTGTCCTTCTTTATGACTGTGTAATATTCCATTGTGTATATGTACCAAATTTTTTTTTATCCAGTCCAGTTTTGATGGGCAGCACGGTTGGTTCCTTGTTTTTGCTATTGTGAACAGTGCTGCTAGAAATATGCGTGTGCGGGTATCTTTTTTGTAGATACCTTTTCTTCCTCCAAGTATATTCCTGTTAGGGGGATTGCTGGATCATATGGAAGTTTGATGTATAGTTATTTTAGAAATCACTACACTGTTTTCCAAAGAGGATGCACTAATTTGCATTCCCACCATCAGTGTAAAAGTGTTCCTTTTTCTCTGCTTCCTCACCAGCATCTGTTGTTGTTTGTTTTATTAATGATGGCTATTCTTAATGGGATTAGGTCGTATCTCAGTGTGGTTTTGATTTGCATTCCTCTGATAATTAGTGAGACTGAGCACTTGTTCATGTGTCTGCTGGCTGCCTGTATATATTCTTTTAATGTCTTTTGCCCACTTTTTAATGTGGCTGTTTTGTTTTTGTTTTTGTTTTTCCTTTCAGCACATTTGCGTTCCTTGAAGATATCCTGGTTGTTGGACTTTTGTCAGATATACAGTTGGTAAATATTTTTTACCATTCTGTGGTCTGTCTTTCTGCTCTCTTGGTGGTTTCTTTTGCTTTGCAGTAGCTTTTCGGTTTCTTATGGCATGAGTACTTGGGGTTTTAATCAGAAATTGGTTGCCAGTTCCAATTTCAATAAGGGTGTGTCCTGAATTTTCTAAGGTTATTATAGTTTGCAGTTTTATGTTTAGGTCTTTGCTTCATTCAGAGATGATTTTTGTGTATGGTTATTTTCAAGTAAGAACTGATACTAATTTTATTGAAACTATTCCATGATTGAAAGGAGGAAATTCTTCCTAACTCATTCTGCAAAGCCAGTATTGCCCTATCACCAAATCCAGGAAAAGAACTGGTACCAATTTTACTGTAGCTATTCCATAAGACTGAAAAGGAGGGAATTCTCCCTAACTCATTTTTGAAGCCGGTATCACCGTAATACCAAAGTTAGGAAAAGACACAACACAACAACAAAAAAAGGGAACCACACATCAATATCCCTGATGAATTAGATTAGAAGGATGAACATAAATGCAAAAATTCTCAACAAAGTACTAGCAAGCTGAAATCAACAGCACATTAAAAAAAAAAAATCCACCACAATCGTGGGTTTTGTCCCAGCAATGCAAGGATGGCTCAACATACACAAGTCAATAAACATAGTTCATCACATAAACAATTAAAAACAAAAATCAGCCGGGCTCAGTGGCTCAGCCTGTAATCCCGCGCCTTTGGGAGGCTGAGGTGAGTGGATTGCCTGAGCCCGCGGGTTCGAGACCCGCCTGGGCAGCGAGACCTCATCTCTACAATAAATCAGAAAATCAGCCGGGCGTGGTAGCGCATGCCTGTAATTCCGGCTACTCAGAAGGCTGAGGCGGAAGGATCGCCGGAGCTCAGCAGGTTGAGGCTGCGGTGGCCGGGAGCGGCCACTGCACTCCAGTCTGGGTGACAGAGTGAGACTCAAACTCAAAAAAAAAAAAAAAAAAAATCATATGATCATTTCAATAGACACAGAAAAAGCACTTGATACAATCCAACATTGCTTCATGATTAAAAAAAAAAAACCCTCAGCAAAATAGGAGTAGAAGGAACATTTCTCAAAATAATAAAATCCATATGACAAACTCATAGCCATTGTCATCCTAAACAGAGAAAAATTCAGCGCATTTCCTCTCTGAACTGGAACAAGGCAAGGAAGCTTACTTTCAGTATTCCTTTTCAACATAGTACTGGAAGTCCTATCCAGAACAATCAGGCAAGAGAATGAAATAAAGTGTGTTCATATTGGGAAAGAAGAAATCAGACTATCTCTGTATGCCAACAATAGTTTTTTATACCTAGAGAATCCTAAAGGCTCCTTCAAAAGACTCTTGGAATTGATAAATGAATTCAGTAAAGTTTCAGGATACAGAGTCAACACACACAAATTAGTAGCAGTGCTATATACCAATAGCGACCATGCTGAGAATCAAATCAAGAACTCAATTTCATTTCCAATGGCAGCCAAAAAGTTAAAATACCTAGGAATATATTTAACCAAGGAGATGAAAGATCTCTACAAGGAGAGCTATAAAACAGTAATGAAAGAAATTGTAGAAGACACAAACAAATGGAAAAACTTCCCATTCTCATGGATTAGAAGGATCAACACTTAAAATGATCATATTATCCCAAATCATCTACAGATTCAATGTAATTGCTATCAAGCTAACAACATTATTTTTCACAGTATTAGAAAAAATAATTCAAAAATGTATATGGTACCAAAAAGCCAGAATAACCAATGTAATCCTAAGCAAAAACAACAAAGCTGGAGGCATCACATTACCTGACTTCAAATTATAGTATAAGACTGTAATAAGCAAAACAGGCTTGTACTGGTACAAGAGCAGACACATAGACCTATGGAACAGAATAGGGAATCCAGAAATTAACCCAAATACCTACAACCATCTGGTCTTCAACAAAGCAGTCAAAAGTATACACTGGGGAAAGGAAACCCTGTTCAACAAATGGTGCTAGGAAAATTGGATAGCTATGTGCAGAAAAAATGAACTTGATACCTCTCTTTCGGCATGTATAGAAATTAAAGTAGATTAAAGGCTTAAATGTGAGACCTGTAACCATAAAAATCCTAGAAGAAAGCCTAGGAAAACTCTTATGGATATTGGCCTAGGCAAATAATTTGTGGCTAAACCTCCAAAAGCAAATGCAACAAACCAAAAATAAATAATTGTAACTTAATTAAAGAAAAAAGCTTCTGCACAGCAAAATAATCAACAGAGTAAATAGACTGCCTACAGAATGGGAGAACATATTCACAAACTATACATCTGACAAAGAACTCAGAATCTACAAAGAACTCAAACACATCAGCAAGAAAAAAGCAAATTACTCCGTTAAAAAGTGAGCCAATGACATGAACAGACATCTCTCAAAAGAAAATATACATATGAAAAAATGTTCAGCATCACTAATCATCAGGGAAATGCAAATTAAAACCACAATTAGATACCATCTTACACCAATCAGAACGGCCATTATTAAAAAATAAAAAGACAATAGATGTTGGCACAGATGTAGTGTAAAGGGAATGCTTTTACACTGGTGGTGGTAGTAGTACAAGTAGTATAAAACCTCTATGGAAATCAGTATGGGGAGTTCTCAAAGAACTAAAAGTAGATCTATCATTCGATCCAGGAATCCTACTTCTAGATATCTACCCAAAGGAACAGAGGTCATTATACAAAAAAGACACCTGCACTTGTATGTTTATTGCAGCGCAATTCACAGTTGCAATGATGTGGAATCAGTCTAAATGCCCATTAACTGATCAGTGGATAATGAAAATGTGTGTGTGTGTGTGTTTGTAATATATATATATACACACCATAGAATACTATTTAACCATGAAAAGGAATGGAATAATGTCTGTTGCAGTAACTTGGATCGAATTTGAGAACATCATTCTAAGTGAACTAATGCAGGAACAGAATACCAAATACTGCGTGTTCTCATTTATAAGTGGAACTGAACTAGGGATCTGCAAAGGCATATAGAATGGTATAATGGACATTGAAAAATCAAAAGGGGGACAGTAAGAGAGTAAGGGGGAAGAATGAAAAATCACCTATTGGAGACAGTGTGCACTGGTGGAAGTGATGGGTGCACTTAAAGCCCAGACTGCTTTGCCACTATACTGTGCATCTATGCAACAAAAAAAATTTATACCCACTAAAGCTATTGAAATAAAAAAAATTTCCAATTGAAATACCCAGGGTCCCAAAGGATGTTACATTGTGAGCAAACAATAGGAACATATTTATCTTCCTCTAGTACTGTATTTCTTTTTAAGAGTATGCAAGTATCGCTCCAAGCCTTTTGACTCTTTTCTGTTATTTTATTACTTTTTAAAAGCGTGTATCTAAGTATCCAATATTTTGAGTGTCTTTAGCTACTGTTCTATCTTTTTTGTTTTATTTTTAAATCAACTGAAATGACCTTGTTCTTCTTGAGTAATTTTTTCCCACCAGCCTCATTTCCTGCTTTGTGTCTTTAGAGAAATATGGTGCAGAATAGGAATGACTTGTATATTCTTTCAAGAGACTCATTAAGATAAAAAGACTAATGTGTATTATTACATTGTTCCCCATGGAACAATGTTTCCTGATGAAGGTAAGCAGGCACACATGGAAATCTGGTTATAGATTTTTAAAAATTCATTTAGGGCCACACACAGTGGCTCACTCCTATAATCCTAGCACTCTGGGAGGCTGAGGTGAGAGGATTGCTTGAGCCCAGGAGTTCAAGACCAGCCTGGGAAACATAGTGAGACTTTATTTCTACCAAAAAAAGTTACATTAAAAATTAATTTAACAAATACTATTTGAGTGCCTTCACAGTGCCAGGCACAATGCTAGGCTCTGGGATATAGACATGAAGGATACATTTTCTGAATTTAACAAGTTCATATTCTAGTTGGGAAGACGAGCAATCAGCCGTTACAATAATTATGAGAGGTATTGCTGGGTGCAATGGGAGCATGAAAAAATACAGGCAAAACTAGAAATAAACTGTCAAGGATTAAGACTTGGTTGGGGTGGGCAAGGATGTTGCAGGCAGGAGAAGGAAGTGGTTTTTTGGATTGTGAACTTCGTGTATTCTAGCAATGTGAAGTGGTTCTTTGTATAACAACAGGTGTTTCAGGAGCCAGGTCACGAACAACTCTCTATGTCTATGCTAAGGATTCTCACTTTATTTATCAACTGACAAATTCACTGACAGATTTTTGAACAGGTGGGCGTCATGATCATATTAATTATCACTTTGACAGCCCATGATTATGGTTTGAAGCAGAGCAGTCCTGAAAATACAAGAGACTAATTAAGAAGGAACTCTAATAATATAGAAATGACAAATACTTTAATGAAAGCAATGATATTTATCGATCAACCAAAATTTTAAAATGTGTTCTTTGCTTTACAACTCAGCACATTTTAAAATTTTGGCTTAGCAATAAGAATGATGGGACTTAGTCATAGGAAATAAGTTTTAGAGTTGTAAGAAGTGTCCCAATGGGAGGCCCAAGACTTCACTTGTACGTAAACCATTTATGCACATAATCCTGACTTGTACCCCACAACTTTAAAATAATTTTTTAAGTAGTGTCAGTATTTCTTTTGGTGATTTTTAGCTTTAAATTTTCCCATTATTTGCTCAAGACATATGTGCTGACTTACTGCTATGTTTTTTTCTGGAATTTGTATGTCTGTACTGTGTACTTGTACGGAATTACAGCTACTTGGAAAGACTGAGTTCTGCCTTAATCCCATGGACTCAGAGCTGCGTTTTCTGAAGAGCTCTTGCATTACAGAAGAAACTTTTATCATTTTCAGTACAGTTTCAGGCAGTATGTTTATAGAAAGTCCTCTAAACACTCTAAATGAAGTAGAACTTTAGGAATCTTGAAGCAAGAACCAGGAGATTCAATTAAATGGCAGTTGTATATTTAGATTGTTTTTAGGTAGGTCATTCAAAACAGATTGTAGTTAGAGAATTAATTCACTTATAAAATTGTCAAGGTTAGTATTATTCTTAATTATACCCTGGATCCTTGTAACATAATCTTTGACATATATTTTGCCACTCTGTTTCTGTTAAGTTGACCTTAAGTAGAACAATATCAACCGACATTTAGTTAAAAAAAAAAATGAATTGTTAGCAATCTTTTGACAAAAGGCAAAGACCAGTAAGATGGGGGGGAGAGGTGGGGGCGGGGAAGAGAGAGATAAGAATCCATTCACTTAAAAAATAGCAACCTTAGGTATATGGGTTACAATTCTGTATTGTATAATACTATTTTCTGTTTTTGTCCCCTGGTTTTTCCTGTAGAATTTTCCATGCATTTAACACATAGCTCACATACTTACCTTTTTTATATATACTTGCTTTTCTTATTGACATTTAAAAGCTTTAAGGGCCCAGTCGTATCTCACTGGCACATGTGCTCCTGCATAGAGTCTGGGACTCAATGATATTTTAGTCCATGGCATTTTCCAGATTTTCATGATTTACCTCCTGTTCCTGTCTTTTGACCATTTCTATTTGTTGGATACTTCGCATGATAGCATAGAATTTTATGGATTGGAAATCTAAATAGCATGAGTCATGTCCTCTCCTTCCATCTCTCTGCTTTGGGATGGCCTTTGTCTCATCTGAACTATTGATACTTCCTCCCTTCCGGTCCCTCCACCACCAGTGACTGTAGCTCCACATCTTGCCCACTCTTAGTCATCCTTCTGTGTGTGCCTGTCCCCCCTGCCTGAAGGCTTCCTACTACATTCAGGACAAAGATCAAATTTGTAATGGGTTGGGCCAGTTCTTTGTAGTCCGGCATTCACTGACCTTCAGTCTCATTCTCATCTCTGGCGGGATTACCTCTACCTGTCACAAGCGCTATGCTCCAGTCTTACATGAAAACCAGCTGAACAAAATATGGTTTCCCCAAAATGCCGTATTCTCTATTATGCCCTGCCTTTGTGCCTCCTCTGAGGGCACTTCACTGAGCAGGCCTCATCATTTGTTCCCTATTTTCTCTGTGCTTCATGTAGCAATGTGTTCACCTAGCAGTTACAGGGCTCATCAAACTGTATTGTTAAAATGTATCAGTCCCCCCAGCCAGACTAAGTTTTGAAAAAACCCTGACACTACTCCTTTGTATATAGTTATAGCCAAGCACAGTCCTTGGCACATGGTAGACAGTCATGGTCATCTTTAGAGTAGAGCTATATTCAATTTGTTTAGGATTATTAAAGAATGGAAACAGGCTAATGTATACATTAAGTTATAAATATTTAGATCCAAAAGGTATATGTGCCGAATTGGCAAAGTTGTTTATAATGACATCTCATAAGGCATCTGTGAAGGTATTCTAGACACAAGACAGAAGTGACTGGGAAGTCAGATTTTTAAGGTGCCATCTGGAACACATTTGGGGCTAGACAAGCCTACATCTCTTTTTGAGTGTTCCCTGAATTCACTAGATGAACCTATATGTTTATAATGATTTGCTGGATAGAAATGCACTGGGCTTTGAAACAAGATCAGGCTGTGGAGAACCTTAATATAAATGAACTCTCAGAGAGCCAGCCCCTTCCAAGGTTGTGATGGTTGTACACTGGGCCTTCTTTGTTCAGATGCATTATTACTCTGATGCTGATCATCAATATAAGAAAATAAGAAAACGAACTCATGCAAGTATCTGAAACCTGAATGAGCATTTTTGAATGTGCTTTTTTTTTAAGTTTAGAGATTCAAATCGATATATCCTTAGTATGACATTTTGCATAGGAATCTTTGTGCATTGCAGATAAAGGACCTTTCAATTCTTGGTTTAAATACAGGAACTGTATGGATTTAGTGATTCTCTTTTAATTTCAAAAGAAATTGTGGTTTTTATTTTTCAGTGTTGAAAATGAGCCCATGAGCACAAGTCAGAAAAAGGAAAATGTACTTTCATCAGAAGCAGTAAAGGTATAGTTTTAAATTAATATTATCTTATGTCAAGCAAATAGTTTTAATTACAGTTCATTCTTCCTTTTAGGTTCTGTCATCTTATTTTACATTTCAGAAAGAACACCATGTTTTGACTTTATGTGGAAATCCAGCCCAGCTCTCGTGGACATTTGCATCGAGATGGAATGGGGGTTGGGGGAGAGGGGGTTGGGCTCCAAGAAGGGAGTGTACTCTGAGTGGTGTTCTCCCCTTTGCCACTAATCCAGCTGTGTAGTCTTCAGCTGAGATATTCAACTTTTTTTGCTTTGGTTTTCTAAACTAAAGCTGAATCACATGACCTACATGTTTTCTTATCCCTAGGAAGTCATATTTTCTGAAGTGCTGCAGGCAACAAGTAGTGCTCTGTGGGGGTAGCTGTTAACAACCTGTTCCTACATGTCCTTGCTATGTGTTGGACTTGCTTGGTCCGCTCACTTGTAAATTGTTCTGCTTGGCTTCTTTAGGACAAGCCTAAAAAGTGTATAAGCTGCACACGTGCCTAGACAGTTATCCACAAGTAGTTGGAAATCCTCGAAAATCACTAAACCCTGTGACTTCTCTTCTTATTTATTAAGTGATTTCTATAAATTCAGTGTTTCTAATTCCAGGCATGTGATCACATTTTGGTAACTTTCCTACAATCATGGCTTTTGGTTTTACATGTGACAATCAGTCAAGGAGAAAGTTTCCAAGGATCTCAGGATACATTAGCTTGGTCAGTGGAAAGACAAAAAGTCATCTGAAGTCTTTGTTGCTGATATGAGCACTTTTTAACATTTTGGAAAACAACTTAAGTCCAAGTGCATTAAATATGGTGAAAACCACCAAGCTGTTATCCTTCTTTACTCCTGCCTTCCATGTTAGAGCAAAACATATAAATATTTTACTTTACGGAAAGGAAAGAATCAGGATCACCTTGCTACCATTTATTTGCTCCTTTGTGAGTCTGGCTACTAAATCCTGTTCCTGGTGGCTTTCTATCATCTCTTGCCTGTTTCTCTTCTGCAGCCAATTGTTAACCTGCCTGTTGGTTTACTGTTGTGTGGCCTACATCACTTCTTCCTGTTCCACATGCCTTGAGTTGCCCTACTCAAGATTTCCACTTCTGATGCTATATAGGAAACTTTGCCCTTGCATGGTTTCACAGGAATGCTGTTGCTTCTGAAATCTCAAACTTCAAAGTGTCCTTGGTTTCCATCTCCTGCCAGTCCATCTCTTAATCCCTCATCGCCTCTCTACTCACCCTTGCCCTTCACCAAGTCCTCCTACTTTTCTTGCTCCCTTCTCTTGATCTCTGCTTGTTTTCCTATTCAGCCTATATCTGCTGGTCTATTTCAGCTAGACTTTCACTAAAACAATGCTCAGTCTTTAAACATGAATAAATTCAACCTTTTATTTCCAGTAGTCCCACTTTTCACCTACAGAGATTTGCTCTGAAAGTCACATTTTTGTGGACTCAGGAAACATGTGGTGGCAAACATGGTGGCTGGGGCTCCATGCTAACAATCTTTTTTATCCATTTTTTAATATCTTGGTCATAGTAACGGTATTTTCTATTAATTCTTAATATCTTATTTTGAATGTCCAGAATAATTTCATTTTAGTGCCTGGGCTCCTAAGTAAATACCACTCACAATCACAAGACTATTTGTCTTTTGATTTGAGGCTGATATGTCTACTCACATATGGGTACTCCAGTTAGCCCATAATAGAAAAGGTCATTCTCTAAACTACTGGTAGAATTTCTTCAACCCAGCCACACAGATACAGTTGTACAATGACTGCTGATACCAGGCATCAAAACAACAGTCAGCCCTAGGTCTTGAGAAAAAAAAAAGTTAACAACATCATTTATTATCTTGCTATTTTGAACAGTCTCAATTGAAGATTTTTTTCTTTTAGCAGGGGACATAAAGCAGGCCATTTGTTTTCTCTCTAATGAAGAATTTACTGAAACGCAGCACTTCACTACTATTTGATATTTCTCACTGTGCTTCCCTCTTGTTAACCTGAATTGTATAATGAATGCTTTCTTGTAAGGAGAAGGAAAAAAATGTGTGGCATTTTCCCTCTTGAGTCTGAATCGTAACAGATTTATGTATAATAAACATAACCTCATATATGTCACCTTTTTCTATTTGACCTTGAAATACCAAATCAAAATGTCAAAGATTGTTTATTATAAGTTTGAACTACAAAAATTAGCTGTATTTTTAAACACTTAGAAGCTATGTTTTATGTTATTTTTGGACATTATTAAATTGTGTGTGCGTGTGTGTGTGTGTGTTGGCGGGGTCTCAATCTGCTGCTCAGGCTGGAGTGCAGTGGCACGATCATGGCACACTGCAGTCTCGATCTCCTGGGTTCAGGTGATCTTTCCTCCTCAGCCTCCTGGTAGCTGGGAGACTACAAGCATGCCCCACCATGGCTGGCTAATTTTTAAATTTTTTTTGTAGCAATGAGGTCTGGCTATGTTGTGCAGGCTGTTCTCGAACTCCTGGGCTCAAGCAATTCTCCTGCCTCAGTCTCCCAAAGCACTGGAACTGCAGGTGTGAGCCACCAATGACTGCTGGCCCAGGATTAAATTCTTGATCCCTAAAATACTACTTATGTGCTGCTCAAATTTTGCTGTTTTGCTAACATTGGTGGTTGCTTCTAACAATTGCATCTATTCTGCCACTAGGACATATATTTGGTTTATATTAATGAGGCTTTTATATTTAGCTAGAGCAACTTCCAGATATTTAGTCCACATTCTACCAGTGTCTTGCAGCTTTAGACTCGCAGTATTAACATCCTCTTTATTTGAAAGAGAGGGAAGACATGTTGTTATGCCCTGTTCCCTTCTACCAACATCAGAAGACTGTTTATCCCTTTCTTCCAAGGCTAAACTCCTTCGAGTCCCTATCCTGACCACCCAGAACAAGTGGCATTAATATGCTTACTTCCTGCCTTCTCTTGTGCGTTGCTCATTTCTTTTGTCCCTCCATCTTCACTGACTTCTTCCCATTTACCTTAGCTCTCCAGGTTTCTCTCCAAGTATATTAAATTAAAACCATGTGTTTTTTTTTCTTTCTGTGGGTCTGGTTTTCTTTCAGTCTGTCATTTCACTTCGCTTATACCTTTTGCCAAAATTACTTATGAAGGTCTATCTTAAGTACTGTTCAGTTCTTAATCCTTTCTAATCCAACTCCTGTTTCTCCTTTGCCATGGGAAGCTGAGTATTGTGCCTGACACACGTGTCAGGGATGTTTAGTAAGTGCTTGTTGAATGACATCCATTCCATGAAACCAGTACAGTCAAGGTTATCAGTGACCTCGTACTGACCACATTCAGTGACCTTTCCTTGTGTCTTATTCTGTTTAACCAATCGAAACACTTGATTTTCTAGGTTTTGCTCTCCTTTTCAGAAATGTTCTTTGGTTTATCTTTGCTTCTATGATATTGTCCTTTTTTGGATCAGTTCCTACCTCTGGTTACTTCCTTGTCTGTTTCCTTCACTGATTCTTTTCTGGCTACATCATTTTTCATGTCGACGTTTCTCAAAGACCTCAGTTCTCCTCAGCATCAGTCCTCCGAAGTGATATCTTCCAGTCTTGGTGCTTCATCTGTTGACTCCTAAACCACTACCTGACATCCCTTTTGAGTTCCAGACCTGATCATCAATGTTCCAGACCTTTCCAGATGGATATCCCTTTGATCCCTAAATCTCAATATCTTCAGAGGTGTTCTATAGTTTTATTCTTTGGAGGGGGCTGGGGGGCAGTGGTAGTGGTGGTGGTAAGTAAGGAGGATTTCCTGACTGTTTAGGATGGGGGAAGCGTTCTTGGTTCAACTTCTTCATTTAGAGATTTTCAAGCAAGTCCTTTCCTTCTAATCCCATTACTCATACTGCCTAAAGTACCTGGGTATCTTCAAATCCTGAGCTTTTTCACAATATTTGTGGGGGGAATTATTTTCCTTATGATCAGAGTCCCTTTTTACAGATACTTAGGTGAAAGCTTCCTCTGTTCAGTTACTACATCTGCCTTTGCCTTCTAAGCCCTTTCTGAAATCTCTTACCTTCTAGATCTCTTCTCTCCCTACCTTTGTACTTATAACTTAAAAAAAAATCCTTTTGCTGTCATTTTAGAGCATTTGGTACAAGAGGAGTCAATGTTCTATCTTCAGTATGTTCTATCTTCAGTGTTTATCAGAAATTGTATTTCTGTTTATAGTTGAACAAAGTGAATCTTAGTGATTAAGACAAAATTCCCGCTGCTAATAGAGAAGACAAGATAATTCAGTGGCAGTTCTGTACCACAATACTCCATTTGTGCGTTTAATTATGAGCTAGGTTCATAAACTTCATTTATCAAAAAGAAATCTATTAAGATATAAAAAGAACTGTGGCAGTAAGTCTGTTTTCAGAAATGAGTATTGAGCTAAATAAAATAATTATACATGGACCATAGGTTATATATTCTCTAACCCAGGTCTAAATAAACTGATGATTATTAGGTGTGCTCTCCATAACTTGGCATCTGCTTAATGTACAGTCTAACCTTGGTTCCATTTTAGAATTGGTGATCCTGAACATTCATAATACTTTGGTGAACGTTCTGGCATCTTTTAAGAGAAGGTGGCTGGTTATATGTCTGTGATGTTCCTGTGGATAAAGAAGTGGAATCAAAGAATATCCACTTAATGCAAATTAATGCCAGATATTTAGATTCATAACTTTACTTCCAGTCTTAGAAGTAAATCATTTATTATAAAGAACCACATTTTTTTCCTTGTTGCTAGTGTTTACTAACTGACCTGTGGAAATGGAAGAATCTCACTGAAGAAGAATGGCCACGAATTGTTCTTTACATTAGTGCCTGTATTGAGAATACAGTACTGTGTTGTAAGATTAATATATTAATATATGCATCCGTTCATATTTTGACTTTGTGTAGCTCTTCTTATTGGTCATTTTCAACTTGGTTGAAATGGTTGTCAAATTTAAGTGCATTAAATGCTTTCTTAGTTAAAGGGAAACTCATTACTTAAATACTTTTAAAAATAAATTATGGCTTTAATATATGCTTGCTATCTTTTTTTTTAAGGCACAGGTCTTGCTCTGCCCAGGCTGGCTTTGATCCTCTTGCCTCAGTCTCCTGAGTTGCTGGGACCACAGGCAGGTGCATACCACTGTGCCTGGACCTTGTTGTCTTTCTTTTCTTTTCTTTTTCCCCCAGCAATGCAAATAGTGGCAGCAATAGCATATCAATTTAATGTAGAGATTTTCATACTTCTTTTTTTCAAACATAGGAGCTCTTTCCTCCCGCCCCAACTACACTTGTACATTCATACCCATACATAAACAGATGAAAACAAAGCTCCCCTGTTGGTGGTGGGAATGATTTGCCTGGAGCGCACAGCCAGCCACTGTTCTCTGCCTCTGCCAACTATGGCACCTCCTTGGAATAATTTTTAAATTCCATGTATAATGATAGAGAGAACACAGACTTTGGAACCAGATTTTTCTGGGCTTAAATCCCAGATCTCCCACGTGTAGCTTTGTAACCTTGGAAAATTGACTGAAACCTCTCTGAACCTTGGTTTACTGATCTGTAGTGGGCGTGTCCAATCCTTATTTCATAGAGGTGTTTTAGAATCAACTGAGATGATATGTAAAGCACTGTACAGTACCTGACACAGAGTAGGTTCTCAATAAGATAATTGTTTTCTTGCCATATAAAGTCTGGCTAAAACTATAAATCTTTGCTTTGGAATGATATTGATTTATTCTGGGTGAGGAGTATAGAAATCAGCATAAAACATTGATGCTGCATAATATTTGAGAGGAAGGCATACAAGAAGGCATACAATATTGAACATTTAGCTGGAAATCAAAATCTATACAGAGTAAGTGCTATCGTGGAACCTGAAATGGAAAATGCACTGTGTGTCATCATGCCGTCCAGATGACCAAAGAGACTGCCAGGACTTAAGCCTGTCCCTGTGGCTGGTGCTGGTCTGGGGCCTTAATATCTGGTAGTTCTTAAATGTGTTTTAAGGTATCTGGTTTGATTTCAAGCAGCTTCAACTACTGTAGACCTGGAATGCCTACAATACATACTACATTGTTGTATGGTGGAATATCTTATCAAAACGGAAATTGAGTATGAAGGATCATGTTCATACTCTAGATTTTTATGAGAAAATTTACCTTCACAGATGCCAGGTATTGGTTCTAGAACATTGAGGGATTCCAAAAAACTTTCAGAGAATCAAAAGCATTTATTATTCTGACCCAGTGCTTTCACTGGAAAAGTCCTTACACTGTAACAGGAAGGAATGACTCCATTCCTATTCTTTTTCTATTTATTTATTTATTTATATTTTAAAGATGTGGGGTACAGTTCAGGGTTAGGTAGACAAGAGGTCATCATACAGGTAAAATTTGGGCTTCCCTTTGGAACCCACTTTAGTTTGAGATCAGGTACCCTTATTGATGTTATGCTCCCCTGCCCTGGCAGTGTCCCACTACTGCCAAACCCTTTCTTACAGTATTATGGTAAATGTTCAGGGTCCGCTTATGAGTGAGAACATGTGGTACTCAGCTTTTCGTTTCTGTTTATTCCTTTCTCTTTTCACCTTATCAACCTACCCTTGTTGGTTTGGTTTTTATCTACATCCTTAGCCAGTGACAAAGTCCACATCTTTATCTCAGTGTCTATCCTGAGCTTTAAGGGGAGAGCCACTTCTTTGATGGATCTTTCCTCTCAGATGTTACTGGGTATCAGATTTGAAGTTGAACTCATTTTATCTTCACTTCCTTCTGTTTCTGTATTCCCTATTCTGATAAAGGGTACCACCATATTACCCACTCTTGACCCCTGGGGATGATTATGCCATTTTGTCTCCCTTTCCATTGCACCAAGGCTGGTCAACAACCTGCCTTCCTATCCATAGCCATTGCTCCTATATAACTCAGACTTTTGCTGTTTAGACCAACAGTTTTCATCTATTCTTTTTCTCTGATACATGTGATACATGACTGTTTTGGGTCACCTCTGGTTAAGAGCATTCATTTGGTACATGATAGAGAGCTACCTTCCTTTATCACAAATTATATGGAGATGAAAAGAGTGAAAGTTACACCTTGAATATAGCCTTAATTCCATACCAGAACATTTTGTAAAGGTGAAATTTCAACTTTTATCTAATTTTAATAACCAGTTATTTATGACGTCTCAGAACTGATCATAATACTGATATGTCATAATATAAAAGTTGTGAATAGCTTATTTGTTGCTGTGTTAAACCAAACCCATGTAGACTTGGCAAAATAGGTTATGGCCCTTCTGCCTTGCCTGTTGTCATTCTTTTTAGTTAAAAAAAAATCTGTGAAAAAGATGTATTATCTTTCACGAAACATTGCTTTAGTGATAGGGGTATGAATAGTTCATATTTATACCTTCACATTAGTTGTAAAATCAATTTATTGAAAAATATTGTTGATGCAAATATGTATCAGTAATCACTAGGAATTTAATCAGACAAACTACCCAAACTAAATCCACTATGATTAAAGGTAAATGGTGATTTTGATTTAAAATTTTAGCATAATTTAAATTGTAACTCAAGATAGCAGTAATAATAAACTGATAAAGTATTTTCTTCAAAATTGAGGGAATTTCAAGTATTGGCAAGATTTCCAAGTAGTATGTGGCAGCCAGATGTCTTGGTAGAATGCTAATTAGAATTATCTAGTATGCAACTGTTTTTAATTTATGAATGCCAAACTTTAGTAACTGTTAGTAATTCAGGAAATAGTCCTACTTATGATAAAAACATAGAAAATTATTGTTTTCCTTCACCCTATGGTGACAGGGAAGATGCAGGACATTAGATATATCTAGTGGAAGAACATATGAGAGGAAACCCCCCCAAACAAAATCGGAATTATTTTTTGGAGGATGGGTCCTTTGTAGTATAGGCTTCTCCCGATAGGTTAGTGTTCTAGGAATCCATTGCTATCAGTGTACCAGCTAGCGTTGCTGTGAGAGGCTGCATTCAGTTTTAGTGAATTTTTCTTTTGGAAATTCTTTCAATGTGTTTGCTCATTTCATGATGGGTGATTAACAAGAAAAACCTGGCCACACCACACTGCGTATTCAGCAGTTTTGACCAAAAACCATGACCCCTAAGCCCCACCCTCCCTATTCACCCCAAGTGACTTTTTTTTTGTTGTTTTTCCAGATGAAAAAAGTCCTCAAAGGGAAACGAAAGAGGTCAAACAAAATGGCAGAAGCACTAAAAGGAATAAAAATTAATAAGTTCAAAAACTGCTTTGAGCAGTGGAAAAAGCATCTCAATAGGTGTGTTGTATCAAACAGAGAGTACTTTGAAGGTGACTGAAGTTTAAACATGTATGACTAAATGTACAATTTTTATAAAACAAATTCCATTTTCTTTGTGGGGAGCTCTCGATATGCAATTTCTCTTCTGAAAACCTTGAGTTGTAGGAGGAATTTTCCAGGCAAAGAGGGCAAGGGATAAGTAGTTCCAGCAGTAGGAATAGCATTGTTCAAAGACTTACAATAGCCAGAAAGAGAGAAAGAAAGGTAGGAAGAGAGACAGACAGAGAGAGAGAGAGAGAGAGAGAGAGAGAGAGAGAGAAGAGAGAGAGAAAGAGAGGGAGAGAGGAAGTAGAAGAGAATGCTTAGATGACATTAGACACTGCAAGCATTGGGAATGGATAGAGATGAATTTAGGTAAGGCCAGAGAGGCTAGATCTACCAAGACCTTGAATGTCGTACTTAGGGAGTTTGGATTTTATCCTGATGGCAATGCTCAGCCATTTGAAGGCTTTAAGAATGATCAGATTTGACTTATAGAAGATTGCTGAGAATTTTTTCTGAGAGTTGACTGAGGGACAACAGGAGTGGAAGCAAGGAAACTTGCTAGGCCACTTTTGACACAATTCCAGGGATGAGGCCACAGCATCCTGATGTTTTGTCTGACTTTAGCAACAAGTAGGAATGTTATAATTTACAGAAAATGGAAGAATGGAGACAAAGCATGGTCAGGTCCAGCTTAAGATGTTTTGAGTTTGATGTTCTGGTAAAGCAGGAGGATACAGATGTATTTGGTAGATGAACAGATTCATAGTTTAGGAATCTGAGCTGAGAATACAAATCTGGAGATATCAGGTTATTCAAATCTGTCCGAAATGAGATCTCATAAGAGCATGAAGGAAAAGCCTAGGCTGTACATCAGAGTAACATGATATATAAGGGGTGGCTTCAAGGAGGTGAACTTGAAAGAGATGGAAAGAGTATTCAGAGAGGAAAAAGGGAAACCTCAGTGATGTCATGGAAGCCAAAGGAAGAATGGTTTTCAGGAAGAGATTCAATCTGATATTCTGCAGACACGTCGTATGCTCCGTATTTCAGGACAGAAAAAAGTCCATTGGATTAGTAAGTAGGAGAGTGTCTCTGAGGGATTGTGGTCAACATGGCTGGTGAGGAAGCCAGACTGCAGGGATTTAGGAGTGATTGGGAAGAAAGGGAAGGAGGACGGTGAGGGTGGGAACTCCTTTTTAGGGTTGGTAGTGAGGAAAGAAGAGAAAACTGCCTCTGGATAAATACTTTTGAATGGCAGAAGCTTACAGTAGGGGCATATCAGACACTGAGGTTCTGAGAAGACACCAAGGAATATGCATGGGTGCCCTGGTGGAGGGATTAGCCTTGGGAGGTGAACTTCTTCCTCTTTCATTATCAGGGTGAGTGAAGGAAGCAGACTTAGGTGCTCCTGTGACTCAGATAGAGGAGAGGAGGAGTCAGGGCTGTGCGGGAGAGGGAGTGTCTCTGTGAAAGAAGGTACTCTGCTGAGCAAGGGTGTGGAACAGTGGAGGGGGCACTGAACAGATGTGGGAGAGGTCTGAAATAGCCGTTGTGGAAAATGGACGAAGGTTGCAGACTGATTTCCAGCTGAGGCTGTAAATCGTGAATTGTTGGCAGCCAGACTCTGCATAGCTCTGCATACGCCTGCAGATTTTTAAAGCAAGACTCATTCAGCTATGTGGAAAAGATAAACTGGAGTTTTTCTGGGTGGGGATTACCAGGGAACAAGAGACAGAGGCTTTGAAGTTATTGGCCATATTTGAGAGCTGGATAGAGAAGTTATGGACATTTTTGGAAACTGAAAGAAACAGAGTGAGCATCAGGGCAGAAACTCTGGTGAGGCAGGAAAACTGGTGTGTTGGGTACATCTTGGACAGTGTGGTAGGCTTAGAAACTGGAAAGGCGAGTAGGTGTGAACACTGAGGAGTGCCTGAGAGTCAGAGTCAATGGTGGGGCAGTGATGGGGAAAGACAAAGGCCAGGGCTAACCGAAGGGGTGGAAGTAGAGGTCACTGGAGTTGAGGGTACCAAAGAGCCCCAGGTGGAGTGGAGTCATGGTGTTCTCAAGGGTTGTCCTTGCTATACACAACACAGGCAGAGCCTGATGTAGAAAGGAGGACCAAACCAGGTGTGAGAGACCTTATAGAAGAAGTCACCTGGCCCGTCCCTGTTTTCCACTCTGACTCTTTAAAAAAAATTGATACATAATCATTGTTTATATTATGTGACCCAGAGTGATATTTCAATACATGTATGCAATGTGTAATGATCATCTCAGGGTAATTACCACATCTGTCACCTCAAACATGTATTATTTCTTTTCTTGAGAACTTCAACATCTTCTCTTTTAGCTATTTGAAAACATACAATGAATTATTGTTAACTATAGTCACCCTACAATGTTGTAAAACAATGGAACTTATTCCTCCTATCTAGCTGTAATTTTGCATCCATTAACCAACCTCTCCTTGTGTTCCCCACCCCCCAGCCTCTAGTAACTACTGTTCTAATCTCTACTTCTATGAGATCAACTTTTTTAGCTTCCACATGAATGAGAACATGCATATTTGGTTTTCTGTGCCTGGCTTATTTCACTTAACATGGTGTCTTCCAGGTTCATCCATGTTGGTGCGAATGACAGGATTTCATTCTCTATTTTTGGCTGAATTGTATTTCTGTGTGTGTGTGTGTGTGTGTGTGTGTGTGTGTGTGTGTGTGTGTGTGCCTGTGTGTGTATCAGTCTATCACATTTTCTGTATCCATTTGTCTGTTGATGGACACGTGGGTTAATTCTAAATTTTGGCTATTTTGACTAATGCTGCAGTAAACATGGGGTACAGATGTCTCTTGTATACACTGATTTCCTTTTTTTGGGTATATACTCGGTCATGGGATTGCTGGATCATTTGGTAGATCTATTTGTAGTTTTCCAGGCACCCTCATACTGTTTTCCATAATGGCTGTGTCAGTTTACATTCCCACCAACAGTGTATGAGAGTTCCTTTTTCATGGTGGTTTTGATGTGCATTTCCCTGATGATTAGCGATGTTAAGCATTTTTTTCACATGCATATTGACCGTTTATATGTCATCTTTTGATAAATATCTCCTCAGATCAGTTTCCCATTTTGTAACTGGATTATTTGTTGTTTTGCTGTTAAGTTCCTTGTATATCTGGATATTAATCCCTTGTCAGATGAATAGTTTGCAAATATTTTCTCCCATTCTACAGGTTGTCTCTTCCTTATTTCTGGTTAAAAAAATCTCTGAAAAGTTTTCACTTCTACTTAGGACCATTTCTGTTTCCTTGTTACCTAACCCCTGCTTAACACCTTGAGTTTGCAGCTGGACTCATGAATTCCTGTTATAATGATTTCTTCTGCATTCTTGGGGCCTTTTCTTAGTCATCATTCCTTCATTTATTAATATAATAAATATGGAGCACCTGTTATTATCAGGCATGTTTCAAGGTGATAGAGATACTGCATGTTTGACAACTAAATAGTTTGTTGCCCTACCTCCCCCCATCTAAAGCCCTAATTCTCACCTCCCTTTCTATTTCCTATATCCATTTTTTGCTTAACTATTCAAATTCTTGCCCAGTTTAAAGAACTCAGTTATCTATGACTCTGTTATCCCTCACCCTCCACTTCTAATTGGTCATCTTATCAACCTCTTTTTTTTAATCCTCTGTGCTCCAATCTTCTGTACTCAAGCTCTGTCATCGTAAACATACTTAAGAATTCTTTGTCTTTGTGCATACTTATTTCTAGAATTCTCACTGTTTCAGAGCAAGCTTAAATGTTACCTCCTCTATGCAGTGGTTTCTTGACATCTCCAGCCAAGTTGATTTTGTCCTCCATTATGTACATAATTCTAAGCTCCACACAATGATATACTGAGTATCTTGCTAGACTGTAAGCTCCTTGAAGGCTGGAACTAAATTTTATTAATTGGTATACATAATGCTCTCCTGTATTTCACTGTAGTGGACATATAACAAAGTGAGTAGATAGATGAATGCATTTAGACTTTAAAGGTACTGTATTACAACATACTGAACATGAAGGGAAAAAATTAAATATCCCTAAGATATGTATGCTTTCATCAGTAGCATTCATAAGTTATATACAGAATGCTAACACCTTTGAGAGAAATTGGAATGAATATTTTTATTAGTGTTTGCTTGAATCCTGAGTGCTTTCATTGTCCTCACTCCCTGGAACAATGACAGTCAGTGCTGTTGGCAGGCAGACACAGGCCCCACCTCATGAGGGCCTGTGGCAGGCTGAACTTATTGTTGTCTAGGCTGAGGACAGAGAACAGCTACTGTAGATCTAACTTAAATTTTTAATTGTGTATATACATTATTTATTGTAGGTGTTCATTTTGAATAGCAGTGTTCTTGTCTGCGAGTTTTGATTCTAAATTCAGAAACTTTCTTGTTGAAGGTATTTTAATTACTAAAACAATCTTCTGGTAATATTATGAGTAGAAAATTAAGTGACTAAGATACTTAAGAGATCTAAAAAATAAACTCTCTAATAAACTTATAGGGATTCTAGAAGAACAGACAAGCTGGTAGTTGAGGTGAAGGAGAAATGACTGATTTTTTAAAAATTGTGTAGAACTTTAAAAAGGTTAAATGTCAAGACTTTCCATAGTTTTGCAAAAATGTATCTTCCTCATTTGGAAAGTAATCTATTATGCTTTGAAAGGATTGATCAAGTAAAAACAATAATTGACTCAGTGAGATACATATATTTTTGGTTAAAAATATTTGTTTTGCCATTTTTAATGATGTCAAAGCTATAAACTTTTCTATTAATTTTTCTTGTTTTAGACCATTATTCCAATTTTATGAGATTATTTTGTGAATTTCAAAAACATTTTAAGGATATTTATGATATTTTAATGAACAGCTCGTAGATCACTTACTTCAAGTTGCCACGTAGGATGAGCAGCCAATTCAAACTAGTTAGAGAAAAGGATTCATCACTGTTCTTTTCATGTTATAGTGTTAGTTCATTTTGATACAGGCCAGAAGTATTGTAGCTAGAAATTACAATAAGTTAAGTGAAGTAGTTAAAGAACAAAAAATATATTTTTCACATCAGTGATCATTTTCAAAATGTTGACCAGCATGTCTTCTACTGCCACACCGAGAGGCCGTTTATGTTGTGTATTTAAGGATAGGACACAGGTGACTTACGATGCTGCTCTCAGAATGAGCAAAAGGTTGGGTGGATGAGGGGGAGATGAGTGGAATCCAGTTGCAGTTAAAACCTGTGAAAGGTGAGACCTGTAGTGACTCTAAATGTAGAGACGCACAGGTTATATAAGTCCCAACACACAGAAAAAGCCGCGTGCTTGCTAAAAACTGCCCTTTACACCTAAGGTGGGAACAAACTTTAAAATATTGTTTGCTTGCAGTCAGTTTTCTGAATTAATAGGTTCTAAATAAGAAAATTGATTGCTAATTTTTCTCCGTGGTGAGTGAAATGCTCCTTTAAACTGTTTTGAACTTAGATAAAAACATGGAATGAGGTGAACACATTACAGTAAATTATGATGCACTTGCCTTCTTGAAGATCAGCTTCCTAAAAAATTTTGTCACATGAACCTAAAGTGCCCTATGGTGATTTTTGCCTTGGTGTTCTGATCTTTTTCTGACTCACATTTGAGCTTTTCTTTTACAAGGGCTAGTGAGCATAACAGGTGACAGATACTGTAGAACATGCATTCCTTGTAAAGTATGTGAGTGAGCATGCTTGGAAGGCAGGGTGAGTTGGCACACTGGCCCAAAGCTCCTTGGCATCTGGAAAGAGTGTGAGGTGGAATGCCAGCAGGCTCCTTTTACAGCAGCTCCGTTTCCCTCACAGATTGTATGCATGAATGTGAGTTTGCTTTACCGTAACTTAGTTATGAGCAGGTAGAACCCACCTGTGGAAGTGTTTAATGTCTGTAAGAATGGCTGGTGTCATTCATGGTTTGCATTAACATATGTATGAGGACTTCATATTTCAACATGAAGGGTTCACAGTGGGCCATTTCTCTGAATTGAAGCACCATGCTACTGTCTTTCCTCATCTTCTTGAGGAACAGTTTTACATGGTGTGGCAACTTCATGAGTTATGTAATGCTGAAATGATTAGGTCTGCTTAGGTGTTATAATCTAAAATATCCAGTATTGGAAATAATTCCCCACAAGCTCTATCATAATACAGGCTAAATTTACATACACATAAGACTTTTTATGATCTATCTTTTGACTTTTCTCTCCATGCTTATCTCTCACTCTTCTTACTTTTGCATCCTAACCTCCAGTCATATTAAATTTGTTTAGAAGCTGACACCTTGCTAGACACACACACACACACACACACACACACACACACACACACACACACACCCCCCTAAGCGTCACATAGTCACTTTTTCTGTCCCCTTCTTAAGAAGTATCCCCCCAATTACCCCCTCTGCTCTCACCTACACCAAGTCTTGACTTGTTACTCCTGTTCTGGGTTCCATGTATCCTGTTCTCCCTGCAACATTTACTGCATAGCTTTCTCAAGGTCATGCTGACTGTGCTCTCGAGTACATTGTAAACAGCCCAAAGGAACAGAAGCCGTCAGTCTTATTGACAAATGTATACTTGGTGTGTAGCACAGAATTTGTGTTGCAATCGTTTATCAGTCTATCTGTTTTATTTTTCAAGTGATGATCCTTATTATTCTGTGTTTTGTTTTCAAAGACTCTACAAAGTGAAGACAAAAGGAACTATGCTGAGAAACCAATCACTCTTCCAACACAGGAAGATCTGAAAAGGCCAAATGATCTTTCCAGTGCCACTTCAGATGCCAAAATAGGAGAAAATGACAAACAGCCGAAAGAAAGCTTTCTTCAGTTTCTTGGTAATTTATTCAATATCTCAGGAAAATCATCTCTTAGTGAAGCTAAGCAATCTTCTTTCAAAGATGACCATGATAAAACTGATAAAGATTTGCAGCCTCCCAGTCCTCGTCATGAGGAAGGGGTCAGAAGGGAGGAGATTCTCAGTGGCTCCCTGAGAACCCAGGTGCTTCCAACGGAAGATGAGTCCAACTCAACTGAACTCTCAGATACCTTGTCTTTGGATACAACACAAGACAGTGAGCAGGAAACCAGTGACTTGCTAAAGTAAGTTTAAAATGTAGTTGAACCAAAAAAACTGAGCTTTTTGGACCTAGCTTTTGAGCATAAGTTTTCAAACTATTAATTGAGGAGATTGGAAAAAGTATTCTTTAATGTTCCTATTATTAGATATAAAATTGTATGATTATCTGTATCAAACAGGTATTCTAGGGCCTTTTGAGCTATTTTAGGGGGTGATACTAATACCTTTTAGGTGTTAAATTTGCCTTAGTACAAGATTTGTTTCTTTCTTGGATAGAAATGTTTTTTATTGTCTGAATTCTTCCCCTATTAGGATGGGCAGTGTAGTCAATATGTGCATTTGGGGAAACAAATGGTTCAAGGTTTGTATTCTTATTCTATAAATATCTCCCTTTTTCATAGAATTCAATTAAAGCAGTTAAGAAAAGCAATTAAGTTGACTGTGCTCATTAAACTAGCTTTATGAATCTTTTACAGTTCTAAGAAACTAAAATCTTGTTTGAATTTAAGGAACATTTTATTACCCTTTTTTTCTTTCTTTGATTAACAAACAGGCACCAACTTGTTTTCCCTTCTATTCTCGAATAAGCTAGAAGGAATATATTCTACTCAGGAAATATAACAATATTAAGTCTATTAGATATCTTGTATAACAAAGTATTCATCCATTCATAACTAATACAGTTCTATTTTACTGGTTTTAATTTTACCTCTACCTGAGAATTTATTATTTGAGGTCATCAATAATACTGTAGCCAGATATAAATGATAGCTTATGGTTATGTAGTTCTTTATAGTTTCAAGTTATCTTCACTTGCATGTTTATAGTTAATTTCTCATAGCAAGCTTATGAGATAGGCATGCACCTGACTTACAGTTGTGAGAATTGAGTGTGGATTGGAGTGTGTCCATCAAGAGTGATGAGGTAGGGCTAGTTTTGCCAGATGTTAAAATGTATTTAGAAAGCTGTGGCATGTGAAGCAATGTTATACTGATGTAATATTTGCTCGACATTTAAATTGAACAGACCAGGTAGTCTAGAAATAGAACCTGTAAATATAATTGCATGATGTATGTGGGGAGCCCAGAAAAACCTGGAATTTATTTATAAAAAATTGTGTTTTATTCTTATGTGTCCAGAGTTCAGTCACCTTCAAAGTTCCCTCCATTTAATGCAGTATACCTACCGAGATGCTTTTTCCTCTGCTCAGAACAGTTTTTGAACTCAGTTTTGATGCCTTTTAGTGCTCTTGCCATTTTTTGTTCCAAATCTTACACATCCACAGTGGAAAAAATGTTTCCCTCTGAGGACTTTTTTTGTTGGAGGACACAAAAAAAATCACTTGGGGTGAGATTGGGTGAATAGGGAGGGTAGGCCATGGGGGTAAGGCTGTTTTTGGTCAAAAATTGCTGAACACTCAGCACAGTGTGGGCCGATGTGCTTGTAAATCACCCATCTTGAAATGGGGCAAAGGTGCTGAAAGAATCTCCAAAAAAAATTTCACTGAAGCCGGATGCAGGCGCTCACAACATCACTAGCTGATACTCTGATGCCAAAGGATTCCTAGAGCACTTACCTAGCAGGGAAGCCTGTACAACAAGAAACCTGTCTGCCAAAAGATAATTCCATTTTTTTTTTTTATCCCCCCTCATATTCTTGTGGAAATGAGGCTTGTAGGGAACTTGATTGCAATTCGTAGAAAAAAGGGTAGCTATTTATACTAAAATTAATGAAGATAGAGTAGCATGTTAAAAAACATAGAAAATAGAAAGTGGTATATGTGAATTTTTATTTTGGTGAGAAATGACTTTCTAAGCATAATAGGAATGAAAGGTATCAGGAAAGAGATCAGTAGATTATAGATTACTCCCAATTTTCAAGCTCTTTCATGTCAAATAACATAAACAATGATAAATTTAAATGGTAAATGGGAAAATATATGCAAAAGTATGACACAGAATTCTTTAACTGATAAGCAATTTAGACACTCACCAATAGGGAAAAAAGACAAACAATATAAACAAATCATTCAAAAAAAAGAAATACAAACTGCTAATAATTAAGTGAAAGAAAAGCTTGTTTTCCTTAATAATCAAGGAAATACAAACTAAAATTAGATAACTTTTTTATATTAAACTGATAGCAATCATAATAAATGATGACACCCCAAGTGAGTTAGAGTTAATAAGACTGGAAGTCATATACACTGATAGAAGTGGGGGCAGTATGTTTCAGGAAATCAGATGATATTTTATCAAGTTTGCATGTTATTTCTGATGATGAACTAAGATGTTTACTAAAATATTATTTATAGAAATGTCTATATACTTGGAAACAAATGTCAAACAGCAGAAAAGTGGCTAAATTCTGGTAGCACCATAAATTAGGATATTCTGCAGCAGTGCTACTTAAAGTGTGGTCCATGGAGCCACAGCATCACCTGGGGACTCATTAGAGAGGCACAGTGTCTGATTCAGATCCACTGACTCAGAGTTCCTGGGAGTGGGCCTAGCAGTCTTCTAACAGTCTCTCAAGGCAACTTTTTTGTACACTTGCATTTGAGACCCTCATTTTAAAGTAATTTAAAATGATGGGGATTTTGATGTTATTACATGGGAATTGAGTAGAATGGGAAGTTTATGTTTTTTCTCCTTGATTTTTATTAGTTTGGTCAGGTGTTTATTTTATTTTATTTTATTTATTTATTTTTTGGTTAAGGACAGTAAAATATGAGAGGACACTGTGCCTCTTTCTTTCTTTTTTCTTTTCTTTCTTTCTTCCTCTTTTTTTTTTTTTAACTAAAGCTCTCCTTGTTAATGGAGTAATTGCTTAAGGCGTTTATGCAAAGCCACCTCAGCAAAACATGGTGGTTCTTGATTTAGGAGGAAAGGGAAAGACCACCTGGTTCCCAGTTTAACTGAGATACAGCCATCCTCCAGGCCTACTTTATCAGGCTTACAATTATAGTTTTAGTAACACCCTTTGACAGTTGTCAGTTGAAGAACTATAACTTAAAAGTTTGATGTTGTTTAATTAGTGTATCCAGATAATTACTTATGCTTTGGAAATTACAAAGAGATTTCAGTTTCACATATAAAATTTTTAATTTTTTTTATGTAGGGAGGAGTGAATTAACCAAAGGTTTTTCATGGATGAACCTACATTTTTTTAGCAATACATCTTGATAGTCAAGGTGTATTTAAAAAGGGTTGATGACTTAATCTGGACGTTATTAAAATACTGTGTAACATTGTCAGTTACCATGCTATCAAATATATTTTTGTGATTATCATTAATACAGTTTTCAAAATTTAGACAAGTTATTACAAGTTGAATATGCCTTATCCCAAATGCTTGGGATCAGAAGTGTTTTGGATTTGGGGCTTTTGGATTTTGGAATATTTACATATGCTTAACGAGATATGTTGGGGTTGGATCTCAAACCTAAACACAAACCTCAATTGTGTTTCATGTACACTTTATACATTTAGCTTGAAAGTCATTTTTTACAATATATTAAATATTTTTGTGCATGAAACAAAATATGTGTACACTGAACCACTTAATTAAAATAATAAACAGTTTTATCATTGTTGTTATATAAGGCTGACCCTGAAAATTTTATTTTTAACTTCCTTAAGATCATTATGAAAACCTGTTTGATCACATTTTTTTAGATTGTTTTCTAAACATTAACTCATGTTTCTGGTGTAAGTTATATATTTTTATAGGAAACTACTTTATTGTTGGGTTACTTTTCTTAAAAGAGTTCTGTTATAATTCTTATATTTCTCACACCTTCATATCCATTATAATGAAAAGCTCTTTTTATCTTAATTTGCTGGATTTGCAGTTTTTCTTTCCATACAAAAGTTAAAAGCCTCTCCTATTCTGAGACAGTATTCTTAACTTTGTAATTTGAAAGGAAATAAATCTTATTACTGAAATAAGCTTAGTCATATTTTTCCAAAAGTGAATTAGGTACTTTTGCTGTAAATCTAGTTGTGATTCTCAGGCTGTTGTTATAGAATTTTCTTTGAAGAATGACACCTGTCTTTGGTTGACCTTTGTAGTGGCAAGTGTATCAAATATATCCAGAATAGAGTATCGCCGTATGTTGTACCTAGAGGCATAAAACACTTTCACATAATGAGTACTTAAGTCTCGGACTGAAACCCCCAAACAGATTTTTCAGATTTTCAATATGTATGCTTATTTTCTTAAATATTTGAGATTTTTAGATATTTTATGCACTATTGTTTTATGTACCTTTTGTATGGAATAAACTGTAAAGATACCATTTATAATTGTATAATGCATGAAATTAATACTCCTTTTTCTCTGTTCAGTTTATGAAAATACACCTTTTAAATTTCCTATCTTCAGCTTATTTTTAAAGTTTTATGTTCTTTGACATTTCTAATCTCTTTTATTTACTAGGAAAAAATTAAAGAACAGTTTTATATTCTTGATATTATTCAATTATGTTGACCCAACTACACATTGAAAGAATGTTGTAGAAGATAACACAGTGTTAGCATGACTTAACTTTTTAAAAAGGAGGCGTGTAGCTCATTAGTACTTGAAGGGACTAATCATAGTTCATAAAGATAAGCTTGCAGCTTTGATGTTCTGTGCTTTAAACATTATAATATAGTTGTTCAGTGTAAAAAATGGATATTTTAATTACAAGTATATAACATTTCCACCTCCAGTGCTTCAGGAGCTTACCTAGTTAGAAATCTAAACTAGTACATATAAATTAGTTTAATCCATTTAGTTGAAGGTACTTCAAAAGCCCTAAAAAATGTAAAACAGTGAGTCCCTCCCTCAGAGTACTCCAATTCCAAAAGATGTTATAGTGAGTTGAAATTGAATGGACTTTCTCTGTGGTTTATTTATTTTTTAATAAACTTTATTATAGAGATATGAGGTACAAGTCAGGATTAACTACACAAGTAGGCTGCATGCAGGTGAAGTTTGGGCCTCCAGCTGGCCCTCACTTCCGCTGGTCTGGGACCAGGTGCACTTTGTGATCCAGCCCCCACCCCCGGCAGTGCCCAGCAACTGCCCATTCCTTCCTTCTGCTAGTGTGATTAATGCTCAGGTCCCACTTATGGGTGAGAACATGTGATATTCAGTTCTTTGTATTTTCTGTGATATAAAATTAGAGGTCCTTTTGGATTAAACTTGCATTGATATAGTATAAAATGCATAGAGGTCTGGTTAGGGGAGAGTTGGTAGTAAGAGGACCTAAATTTACTGCATTTGAAGAATACAATTCTGATACTTATCTCTATATTTGTTGGCATCATGAGTATTACTTTGGTATTCATTTCTTCAGAATCATTATGGAGATTTTTTTGGGGAAAAACATGGCAGCTTGTTGACAGTAAATTTTAGGTATGAAATGTTAAAACTTTGAAAGAAAAGACAAAAAAAACCCCATCTTTTATTCAGATTTTGCATATTCATATGTTGCTCTGAAAAGCTTTTGTATTTTCTGAATAACTTAATGTATCTTGATATGGGATTTTACCAATAACATTACTTTTCCTGTATTTTTTTCTCTTATCACATATTTTTATAGACTGGCTGTCTTATCCAACTTTTTTTCACCTTTGTTGGTTTTATTGTATATATTGAGGGTGGGGCCGAAAAAACTGGAATTTATTTATTAAAAAATTGTGTATGTATTACATGTTTAAACTTAAGTCATCTTCAAAGTACTCTCTGTTTAATGCAATACACCTATCCAGACACTTTTTCCACTGCTCAGAATAGTTTTTGAACGTGTCAGTTTGGATGCATTTTAGTGTTTCTGCCAATTTTTGTTTCACCTCTTCCACATCAGCAGAACTTTTCTCTTTGAGGACTTTTTCATCTGGAGAAACAAAAAGTTGCTCGGGGCAAGATCAGGTGAATAGAGAGGAAGGGGTACAGGGAACATGGTCAAAAACTGCAAAGCATTGTGTAAACAGGTGCGCTCGTAAATCATCCATCATGAAATGGGCAAATGGGTTGAAAGACTCTCCAAAAAAAGTTCACTAAAACTGTACACAGGCTCTCACAACAACACAGTTTGGTACACTGATGCCGATGGGTTCTTAGAACACTTATTTAGTGGAGGAAGCCTAGACCACAAGGGGCCCACCCTCCAAAGGATCATTCCAGTTTATTTTGGATCCCCCCTCATATTTATATATTCATTCATTCATCCAGCTTTGGGGATTTTTTTTGTTTTTTTTTTTTGGTAGTTACAAATAGAATCATGCTTAATGATCCTATTATCATATATCTTACTTTGAGTAAAGCATGATAAATTATTAAATTGGTATAAAGTATCACTAAATTATGAAACAAGAAAGTTTTTGGTCCAAAACTTTTCCCTCACAATACATGTAATAGTAGGAGAATTCACATGTAAGAATAAAACTTTGCTTTTAGTTTTTTGACACATGGAAGTCAACATTCCTTTTTTTAGATATTTATGTCATAGTTGGCTCTGTGTAAGATACTTACATAGAGAGTAATAAAAACAATACACTGGACCCTGTCCTCATAAGGATTAGATTCCAAGAAATACCTATAAGGAAAAACCCAAATGTCAAATGATGGTCCTTATCCAACTTTTGACTTTGTTTCGTAACAGTGTTTGATCTAGCCTGAAAGTCATGCAGAAGCTAAAACCACTTTTGCAAGGCAAAGCTTTTCTTTACATGTTTCCTTTAGCTACTTTATAATGGATAGTAAAAATAAATGAATGTAACTAACATAATTTTTTTTTTTTTTTGAGTTGGAGTCTCACTCTGTCACCCAGACTGGAGTGCAGTGGCTGCTCCCGGCCACTGTAGCCTCCACCTGCTGGGCTCTGGCGATCCTTCCGCCTCAACCTTCCAAGTAGTTGGAACTATAGGCACGTGCTACCACGCCCACTAAATTTCGATTTATTGTAGAGATGAGGTCTTACCAAGTTGCCCAGGTGGGTCTCAAACTCGCGGGCTCAGGCAATCCACTCACCTCGCCCTCCCAAAGTGCTGGGATTACAGGCTGAGCCACCGAGCCCGACCCCTAGCATAATTTTTTACAGTAGTGGTGTGGTGTGTTAATATTTTAGGGGCTGGTAGTTATATAGATTGAAATGAATTATTTCAGCTAAAATTCAAGAAGTATATAAGAGACACAATAGATGAAGTTTTTATAGTCAGAAGAGGTTTACTTTCTATTTTATCAGATAGACAAATCTAGCACTCATAATTGTCAAGTTGGTGATAAAATGTATTTTTTAGGTGATGGAAAACTGATAACTGGATTTATTAATTATTCATATGTATTCTAGAATAATGTTTTGGTTAATGGTTTCTTTAATCTGAAAAAGTCAAGTTGAATACACATCAGATTTTTCTGCCATACTTTTTTATACTCAGGACACTAAAATGTAGATTTCAGAAATTGAAGCATTTTGATTATTACCTATAAGAATTAAGACACTAATCAGAAGTTAATTGCTTAGCATTAAGTATCATTGCTTTACTTATTCATTAATTCACAAAAGGGTATTAAACGTGTCATTTGCCAAATCTTTGGGGCATGTAAAAATACAAAGATGATTAAGACACAGTGTCTTCCATCAAATAGCCACCAAGCTGGTGGGGAACATAAATGAGTAGATCTTTGATTTAACATGGCAAATTCTGTGCTCCTTGCTTCTACAGATCAGAGACTAACTGTCCTTAGTAGTAGAGGGCTAGGTTTCCACTGG